>NW_027615720.1:0-17500 GCF_965212315.1 Lampetra planeri
TTTGTGTCCTACCGGTGATATCGTAACTTCTTGTCTTGTCTAATTCACATTCCTTTATTACAAAAACTTGAAGAAAGCATGTGTATGAAGGAAACTCAGAAACGTGAAAAATTAGCCCAGATGCTAAACTCTGCATATGTGAAAATGATGAACCAGTCTCAGCACATGGATGGGATCATTCCAGGCGTTTCCATGGTGACGCTGCATCCAGTGATTCTTCCTGGAGGTGTGATTGCGCTAACATCCACGTTAACCTACATTGGTTGTGTTTTAATTCACACACAGGCTGAGTAGACGTTGAAGTATAATAGGACTGTGACAGAATCATCTGCAGGTTGACAGGGACACTTCCTGTAAGAGGCCCCCATTAATCTCAGCCGGCAGCTCCTTCTGGTGCCACATGGGAGGGTGGAGCCAAATGTAATTCTCATACATCCGCTGAAGTTGTCATTGGTGAAATGCCGTCCCGCCAAACACGGGCCCAGAGGTGAGGGATGCTGCTGGTAAAACAAAGCGCCTCACCCCGCTGGCACCTGACAAACTGACATCAGATGGAGGCTCGTGTTCTGCCTCGCGGGCCTGCTGGCCCTAACAGCTGTCAGTCGAGCCGGGGACAACGCAGGTTTACACACAACGAGGAGAACAAACAAACAATTAGCTCCACTGCGTCTTACACACAAACACTTCAAACCAGTGACTGTGAGAGGCTGTGGAAGGTTTAATAATTCAGCTGGAAAGAGCATTTACACAATCAAGGCTGTGGCATCTCTGTGTGTGTGTGTGTGTGTGTGTGTGTGTGTGTGTGTGAGTGAGTGAGAGAGAGCTATCTCATAGTGTGTGTGTGTGTGTGCTGTGTTTGTAAATCCACAGATGTTATCAGTGTGTATACATGTAATATATTCCCAAACATGCTAATTACACACAAGACTAAAAGTAACACAGCACGTCTGGTTTCCAGACAGAACATGTGTGCTTCCGCGCAGCGATCCAGAAAGATGTTTTTTAAAACCGATCGTTTTGTTTTTTAGTTATTTTTGAAAGTGGGTCATTTGCTGCTGCGACAAAGTGAAGGTGAAGTCGTTAGTGGTTGTTTTTTTTAATTAAAATATTTCGACTTGACATCTTTTATTGTCATTGAAACATCTGGGACCAGACAGAATCCATTGGCCTACAAATACCAGTCCATGTTGAGTGTGTGTCGGCGGGTGAGGGGATGAGAGCTCAGGAGTCTGAGGGGGTGTGATATGGTGCTGTTGCAGATTAACGTTGTTCTGTGCTGGATCGATGGGAGCGAGGTCTCTGCGATTTTTCTCTGCTGTGCTCCCAAACTCGGACCTCCAGTCTGTACCGTCGATGTCGTCGACTGACGGTATCACCGCAGAGTGTAAGGTGGATGTTTACTAGAGGAACTGCGTGGTTTGTAGTAACTTACTGGACCTCTGCTCACGCAGTCTGTGAGACAGTTTGGATACAGACCAGAATACAACATCCACCTCACATTCAGATGTCTCCTCCATCAAGTATCAGCAAAATTCACTTAGATGTATCCTGCACGTACGACATATACGGTCTGGGATCAGTCCCTGAATGCATCCTGACAGCTGAGAATGTCGGCCCCCTCCCGACGAATCCGACCAATGTGGCTGTTGCTGTCGTTGCTGTTGCTGTTGCTGTTGCTGTCGGTGTTGCCGTTGCTGGCCCCGGGACAAATGAGAGGAAAACTCTTCAGATGTGATTTCCCCGAAATGTTGTGTTGAATGTCAGGCTGCTGGCTTTGATTGATTATGTTGACTTTTACCAGAACGTCCCAGTTCCCCGTCACTACCCTGAGGTGGGGGTGCTTGGAAACACGGCGGGCCGGGTGGTCTGTGTGCGCTTGTGCCTCCATCACAGAACCCTTCCCTCTGCATAATGAACGCTCACTCGCTTCCCTTCGCCCCTCCCCTGCAGACAGGACACATGTTCCTACAAGGTCCACCTGCTGAGAGACGGACGCTGGAGAATCCTCCTAAGGACCTCCGTCAACACACTGAGGACGCCTGTGAACTTTTCCTCAGCTCACCCTCAGTCATCTCTGACGACTCAGGCCTTTGTGCCCTGGCAGTCACTCAGCAGGGCAAAGTTCTGTGTTCCTCCGCAGATTAATTCAATTTTTCATGTAAATTGTAAAATGTAAATTGTAATTTATTCAGGCAGTTTGTTTTTAAGATGATGCCCTGGTTTGCAGTAGGGAGGAATGGACTTAGTCAGGAGGGAAATATAGAGGTTTGTGAATGTGAAAGTGTTTTTCAGACTTTGAAAAAGCTTTTTGATATGAGAAAGTCTTGTGACACAGAACTCTGCACCTTCGTTCTCCTATACAATGTCAAGCATAGCTCCCAAAAACCCGATGTTAAACTGAAGAATGCAGGTACGTCTGTGACAGAGTGCAAAGGGGCTGAGGTATTTCATGACGTTCTGCTTTGATCAAAGCGTTAACTAACAGCCAAATGTCTTTCTTCACACATGTACTTGAACTTGAGGATATAGTGTGTGTACTTTTACCACCTCGGTCGGTGCATACATGATAAAGTGCTAATTTCAGTCCTGTTCACCAGACACATCAATTGTTCCCATTTATGTTGCTTCAGCTCATGAATAATTCTCTGTATTTGCCAGGAGTGTTGTTGGTTCAATAATTCACAGACAGTATGAGAGAAAGCAGAATGGGGGATGGTAATTACAGACGGTTTAAGGTTCCTACTTTCACAACAACAAGCAAATCATTTAGTGTGGATGGAAATAGCTCTCATCTTTGATTTGAAATGAATGCTCTTTATTTATTTGGATGTGTCTTTAGGTATCCATGAGCATATTTTTTTCTAGAGCATTATTAGTACAGTACTATCAATTAATCTGTGTAGTATTAATGAATTATTGATGAATTTTATGCTATATTAAAAAGTTATATATGCAGCCTTAATATTTAACAACTTGTAACACATTTTAAAAATGGACATACGCTGTATATCAAATCTGTTGTAGTTTGAAAATCTAAAATACAAGATCCATCAAGCAACATGTCAACATGTTGGAAGGTGAAGTGGTTCATATTTTTTGTCCCACACGGTTGTTGTGGCTAAAACTATTCTACGTTTGAAGTCATCGGGTAGCCTGGTGCAGGTACGGCATGAATCATTTATAATATGACTTTTGGTGGATCTGAAGCATTGTTCTGGCATTTTGTTTCCATTTCCACATTTCCACATGAACATGTTCCATGTTTTACCTTTAACAGTCTGACACAACAGTGTAGGTCCAACCCACGGCGATGCTTGATGCCGTTTAGATTAATGGAGACTGTTTGGTCTGTCATGTCCTTTCTCAAGCATCCAATTTAAATCAGACCTCCTTTAACATCAGCCAGCCTCTATCACGCTGGAATGGCCTCTGGAGGGAAATGTAATGGTGCAGGTCAGGGTCGCCCTGAACATGCATACAAAATGCACATATAAGCAACCTCAGCACGATGGCTGGTGTTTGGGTGGGGGTGTCTTGTAGAATCATACATCTAATTGTACTTGACAATACTTTGGGGCGGGGGAAATAATAATATCTGCTGCCATTTCCATAACACAAGTCTCAAAGGAAATAATGATGCCGACCGGAGTTTATTCAAAACTGTCAGTTTTAAAAAGCAAAATATAGAAAATGATGATATGAATAATATGATGACAACAATGAAGGTCATGCAGCTTGTGTCCAGGTGTGTTTGTGTGTGTGTCTGTGTGTCTGTCATAATGTGGACAATAATACTGTCTTCTTACTGATCTTATTCCCATCATATTCAAACTATTCAAATACAAATGAGCAGACTTTATTGCAGAAATAAGAATGCTGTGTGTCTGTGATAGGGATTAAAAAAAACAGACATTAGCAGCACTGTAATATGTCAATTATATTCAATGCATGCAGAGAAGTTTGTTCAGTTTTAGTTTGTAGTACATATGAATATGTGTCGTTACATACTGAACACACAGAGGCAGGAAACAGGGAATCACTTCCTGAAGGCTCCGTGTCCTTCAGTGTTTGAAAATGGATCGGAACAGCTGATTTGGTACGTGTCAGAGTCACGGATATCAGAGACCCCGGGGAGTGAGTGAAGGGTCTGGTGAGATGGGGAGGTCAGACTCTGGCAAACAGGATGTCAGAGTGGGTCAGCAGATGCTGAATGGAGGAGACAGAGCTCCCGGTGTTCACAGGGTAGAGGACGTTTGTCCATCCATCAAACCTACCTGGACGACGCTTTGTCTAGTCGCATCGGTGGCACAGAGAATCACACCCACAATCCTGAATGGGGGAGCTGACGCTATGAAATCGGGGAGTTAGACGGCCTTGAGTAGCGACAGGGAAGCTCTGTGCTAAGAGACAGGTCAAACACAGGTGGAGACATGGCTTCACATCAGACAGCTTCTCACTCCCAGAGTCAGGAGTTCACACAGGGAAGCAGATGGAGGGCAACAGTCTCTGTGAAAACACACACCCAACAAGACAAAGAAAGCAAAGAGGGTCCTGGTGCCTTTTTATCCATTTACCCTGAATATCTTCAGGTGGCTAGGAGTAGAAAGGAAATGGATTTGTAAGCAGCTGATGTGGATGTAACATCCAATTCATTCTGAAAGCAGATGGAGCAGTCAAGTATTCTGATGTCCACTTAGTCCACTTCCACACAGAAACAGAACCGGAATAGTATTAAAAACATTTTTCACACACATGGTATTGTCTCCAGAAACACGTGCATCCACACAAACCTCCAGACCTGTAGGTGCAGCTGTAATGCTGCCACAGAAATACACCATCACAGAGAAGAAGGCATGGAGCATGTGATGGAAACAATCACAGGAAGAAGAGAGGCTTTGGCTAACATAAGCTTTGCTTCTGCTGTAGTCCTTTTTGGTCAACAGGGATTAAGAGGACAGGTGACAAACAGACACATCACATTCAACACGGAGAGAAGCCATTGTTGTTGTTGTCAGCCAGTTAGCATGAGGCTAAGGAGAGGAGGAGCTATGACGTCATCGGATAGGTTGGACACACACAGGAGAAATGCTGTCGTCTTCACCTTTCAGGCTCCGGAGCGCCGGTTCACGTGGACCACACAATAAAGACCGTTTCACCTGAGCTTGTCTCTGTGTGGGCGTGGCCTTGGACTGAGTGTTTCCATGGTTACTTTGCTGAGTTAACTTGTTGAACAGGGAGCAGCAGCGTTCTGTTCTTTGTCCCGTTCTCGCTGACTCTCGTCTCCTCTTCCCAGAGGCAGATGAGTGTTGGCTGCTGAAAAGCGTATGGCCTGTTGATAATTAGTCAACACAGGGGTCGGTGTGGTTGGGAGGGGGGAGGAGAGAGGGGTCAGTGTGCTGTGACCCATAGTCTAATAAGGTCCCCTGAGGTGCATCAGCATTGGGGGCTTGAAATATTATTTACAGAATCCTGCATCTGAGCAAATCCTGTCCTTTCTTTTCTTTCTTTTCCCTCACACATACATGACTTGTGTCTTCGAGCACCCAACTTCTCAGACATTGACTTTGATTTCGTCGTCCCCATACGTCGTTCCAGCGTGACGACAGGTTGTACACCGCTCACGTGAACAGGCGCCGGTTCTCGGATCCTCAGTCCTCCTCACTCCACCCTTCTTTCCTCTTTTGTCCCTTTGATGTGTGCGGAACAGCTGTTTATTAAGCCAGCGACATAAGACAACAAATCCCATCCCAGCGTGCCGCCAACATCCCATCTGACTTTGATTTCATTTTTGCTCTTTTCCTCTGCTGTCACGTATCTGACTCTGTCACACCTAATTTGTGTCTTAGAAAAGGTCTCCGAGGACCCAAACAGGAAAAAATAACACGCAAACCTGATAGAAGGAGTGATTGATGATTTATTCATTCCTCTAAATGTTAATGACATCAGCTGGGTTTGAAACAAGCACGTGTTCCTTCAACCTTTGATAAAACTTTGCACAGCTACGCAACAGAAAGTCCCATTAAATCAAACGCCATGAAACAAATAAACATACAAACAACTACTGAGGCTAAAAACGCTTTTTCATGCATTGGTTCACTTTTATTTTTTATCTGTAACATCTCTTCATCATTAGTGTCTGGTCTTTAGTGACGGATCTGAGTCAGTCCATCAGTCGCAGAGAACATGTCCACTGTCTCCAAACTGTCACGCTGACAGGGACACAGAGACAGCTACTTCAACTGACACAAATACAGCTGCAGCAATACACGGGGCACTCCAGAGCAGATAGAGACCCTGGCCACGCCCCCCTCAGGGCTGGAGGTCTGAGCTAATACTAGTAATAGCTACTAGTCACAGCACCGCTAATGCATGAAACACACATATTGGTTTTTTTTTTGACAAAGTCATAAAATTGGTCTGTTCTCCGTGGTTGAAGTAGAATTTTAGTTTTGATTCCAATTGTCTCTGACATTTCCAACGCATTTTCAAACAAAAGGAACCATCGTACAAGACAGAGGAGAAGTTTCAGGGCGGTCATTAAAACAACGAGGTTTCCTCGGAGACCACGGGCACAGAGAGGCGATCGGCAGCGCGCCACTAAGCTCCTGCGGAGGTTGAACCACAGACACAAATCTTAGCGGTATGTTGGCTTGTGGGCACGAGGGAACTCACGCCTTCATCCTCAGAGGCACGAAGGAGAAGTCACCTTGATTAAATTAGTTGTATATGAAAATGGGGTTATGCCTGCTGGGAGTCTGCGACAAGGGTTTATAAACTCTGTCTCGCCCATCAGAGTGACTTTTTAATTTCCTCCTCTTTTTTTGTTGCGAGTTCTATTTCTCTCTCTGTCTTTTGTCCCATGAGGCCTTTGTGTGTCAGGATCAATGCAGTAGTCTCATTTGGCGACTGTCCCTTCTGCTCATACGCCTTGTAAGATTCTATTAGTGTCATCCAACGTTCATCTTTACTGTTTTTTTCCATCTGCGTTTTGTTTTCTGACAATTTCACTGCATCTGTGTCCTACTTCTCCGTCGAGAAGCCCTTTGACTCTGACCTCGTGGAACCCACACAGACCACACCGACAGGACAGGAAGTCACACGGAGACAACGTCAGACCGACGGATTCTTTCACTGCATCAACACAACTCGTGGTAGTAACAGGATAAAGGGAGACGTTCACCGTTGTTCTCCCACCAGCTGCATCCTGTTGTCTCACAGCATCCTGTTGTGATCACACCTGATTTGATAATTCCCGTGATGTCGTCGGTGTTTGTGACCGCAGCTGTCTGGTGGTGGATCACAGCCGGTGGGTGTCGGCGGAGCAAACGCACAGCGGAACCGTTCCGCAGTGACAGTGAAATCTGAGGGTGACTCATCCTGACGCGGGGTCACGGGGAGGTCAGGGTCGACAGCAGATTGGATCCCGGAAGCTTGTTCCTGTCAAACTGAATATTTGAACCTACTCAGGTGTAAATTCATTTTCTGAGACAAACAATAATAACAGCATCTCCCTAAGTGCGACTCTTTAAAGATTTGGGCAGTAAAAACAGGAACAGGAGTGTTTTTCTGTCAGCGTTGATAAGTCCTCTCATCTTCTCCACATATGTTTGGTTTAGTGTTTGCAAACACTGAGGAATCCTCGCTGAGCCTGCTCGTTAGTGTCCGAGGTGCAAAGTTTGGAGGTGTGGTCATTTTTCACTTTAACAGACTACAGTACTTTGCCCTCCATTGGTTGAAGAGAAAAAACATGTCCAAAATGTTCTGATGATCAGAGAAGTGTTTTGGTGTTTGAAATGAGTCTGTAAGGAGACGATGAGTATTGAAGGAAGAATTTAACATCCTGATGTTGAACGCTGAAGGTGAAGTTGTGTGTAAAACCACGGGCAGCATAAGTCTGTAATTTTTCCTGTAGTTTGGGTCCCCCCCGCCCCCGACCTCTCTCTTCCTTTCTCTCTTGCTCTCTCTCTCTCTCTCTCTCTCTCTCTCTCTCTGTCTCTGGCTGTTTTGACCTCGCTGCTCCAGAACCTTGTCTAATAAAACGGGGGTGAACAGATTTTACAACAGCTGTCCACACACCACCCAGCAGTGGTGATCAGTGTGTAGTAAGTGTGGTTCTGTTTTCATTTAGCATTGAAAATAATTAAAAAAAAACGTCCTTCAGGAGGAGAACGACAGAGACTCAGTCTGAAAGATCCGTTGAAGCACCTGATGCAGATCCACTTCTGTAAACAAACACAAGAAGAAAAATGAGCAAATCAACTTCACCGTCGCAAATGGTGAATTCATGTTGTTAATGAAAATAGTCAAGTGCCACTTCATTCTTCATCTTGATTCATTCAATTCAAACTATTTCTCATGATGACTTGGCACAAATAAAAGGTCTTCACGTCTGTTTGTTGTCGATGTCTAAATTCAGACTCGATTGTCGCGTCATGAAATACCACCTGTGTTTGTTTTCTCCTCTGCTCTGGTGTCTGGGGAGGTTCACTTCTGCTGTGTTGTCGTGTTCTGTGCTTTGCTTTGCAAAACCGTCCTGTGAGCAGAAATCCCTGATTTAGGATTTAATCCGTGGGAAACATGCTCACTTGTCAACACTCTGTGGGCTGTTGGTCTCCTACGCTGGCACCAACTGACAATCCGAATAATTAGTGGCCAATAATTCCTTATCAAATGAACTTTGAATGGGAGTGGCGCCCATGATGCGAATTGTGAGCCAAATGGGATCAATGATGAGCTGGAGAATCACTTCATGTTGAGATAACGTAATATAATAATAAAGTGTTCATTTTCATTTAGATTTGTATAAATATATTGGGCTTTAATTGCTCTTGCGTTCTGTTAGACTCTGCATCTTTTCAATGAACAGACGCTGGCAAATGGGATTCAGGCCTTTGAAAACCTCCTGATAGGTACAGGTATTAACACAAAGGCCAGAGCCTTCTGTATTATCTCCTGCTCGCAGAGTGGAGACTCAAGACATTAATCACTGCAAAGTCACACGTCACCTACACACACACACACACACCCACCCACACACACACACTGGTGTGTTCTGGGGGGAGGCTGATTCCGTCCCACATATAGAACCACTCTCTGGGTCACTATTTCTACAAGTGATTTGACCTTTGTGACTGAATCTGATAACTGAAGGCTCTAATGGCTGCTAGTTAAAAATACTAAATGAATATTTCAGTGGCTGCATAATAATTAATGAAACCAGGACAAAGGGCGAGTGCAAAGTCATCAGCTCCAGAGGGGGAAACCTCTCATGCATCCAGTTCAATTTTTCAACCTCCTTCCGTCAGTTCCGCTGGTGACAGATTTCTGCTCCTCTCCAGATAAAAGCACGTCAGACAGGTGAACGAGTGTGCACATTTTTTGGTGCTCATGCAGTATTCAGTGCATATTTTACACACATGATTTATGCCGCCGTCATAATTTATTACAGTTCTACGTAATGACACTGTTTCATGTTTCATGCGGTGGAGATTTGTGGTGACCACTCTCCAGGCACACAGACTCCGGGTGGGTTCCTGAAAACGGGGGTGTAATTACACAAGCAGACTGCTGACTTTAGGTAAAATGATGAGGAACGAGCGGCTGATGGAGACCTTGCCTGCAGCTGTGAATTTATGTCCTCTTCCTGTCCCTCAAATCCCTAGATGAGGTGTCGGCGGGGGGGAAAGAGGCGAGAAGGAGATAGGAGGGGAGGGAGAAAAGGATGAACATACTAGATTTTAATAAGGAGTTGTCGCGGCGGACAGCCCAGTCCTATATCAGCCATGCAGAAGGCTTAGGGAGATGTGCCAGGACTGGACACAGCTCTGCTCCACTGAGGCTCCCTCAAGACTCATCGTCACAGAATCAAATCTCAGTGCTGCACGGCCGCAACAGCCCAGGCATCTCTGCACTGAGCCTGTCATCCATAACCATGATAATGCTACGTGACCCATGCTCCTTGACCCTGAAAAGAGCCCCCCCCCCCAGTTCCAGAGCAACCATAAAGCCCCGTCTTTTATTGTCAATTTCAGAGGAAAAATCCCTCGTATTTAACTCCTTGACAATACTTCAAGAGATAACACTTTTTTTCGATTCAATTCAACGGCTGGATTCATGTTCATAAATACAAGCGGGCACACAAGTCCTTCAGAAATAAATAAATCTGTCACCAGTCGGGAAATATCAGCGCTCATCAGTTTTCATCTCAGTCTCGTCACAGAACTGCCAGGAGAATCCTCTGCTAACACACAGTGTGCAAACAAGTGCACTCATCCATTAATCCTCATGCAAATAACCAACCCATGTCACTTTAGAAGTCAAGATTTTAACAAATTAAAGGCAGGATGCAGGATGCACGCACACCTTCCTTCTCCCAATGCGCCAGACCTGGAAAGGAGGTTCAAGTACACACAGCTGATGTGTTTTTGTCAAATAGTTTCCTCCCCACAATGTATCGTGGATTGTCTGGGGAAATCAGTGCCACTGCCGATGCAGATTGATGTGCGCTGGCTGATTTCCATTCCAC
The DNA here is from genome assembly GCF_965212315.1 of Lampetra planeri. NCBI lineage: Eukaryota > Metazoa > Chordata > Hyperoartia > Petromyzontiformes > Petromyzontidae > Lampetra > Lampetra planeri. The sequence continues at coordinate 10,526 of NW_027615720.1, forward strand.
AGAGCGTCGGCACCAGCTCCACATTGATGCTGGTGCTGTGACATGTTGTGGACAGGTGTTAAATGATGTCGGTCCTTGATGGAATCCACAGCTCTGCACATGTGATACACTTCTGATTCCTGCCGTCAGCTCCATTTTTGGAGCTAGTCACGTGTATGTGTGTGTGTGTGTGTGTGTGTGTGTGTGTGTGTGTGTGTGTGTGTGTGTGTGTGTGTAATTCACTTAGCACCAAATCGGCCAAACGTATGTCGGAGCACTTTTCATACGGACATCCTGCTCATGAAGGGGAAGGAACAAAAACCTTGTGAGCGGTACTGTGGATGTCTGTCTGCCTCGGCTGGTCAGAAAGAAAGGAAGAAAGAAAGAAGAGCCTTTGTGTTACATCGTAACTGTAAAAGAATAAGAAAGCAGAGACATAACAAGGACAGTGTCAGCGCTGTCCCTGTAGTTTTCCAGATCCCTTAACTGTGAATTATTATTTCAAACCCTGTTCTCAGCCCAACGACTGCTGCTGCATACTCTCTATGAGTCCCACTGTCTGGGGGCGCGAGCAAAAGTTTAATATGGTTAAAAACCAGGTGCATTATTTATGATACGGGTTATTTTGGTGATGTGTGTGTGTGTGTGTGTGTGTTAAGAAACCACATAGATTTTTTTCCCCCTCATCTGAAACCACAGCAAAGTACAAGAGCAATGTTGTGTGCATCACCTGTCAAAGCCAACAAATCAAAGCCGTATGCCAGAGTCCGACGAGACAAAGTCACACGGATGTTCACACAGGTCCGTCGTGTTCCACAGAACTAACCACCGACTGTCTCGTCTGATTCCCAGACCGGGTGTGTGTTCGTGACCGCATGTGTTGAAATCCACCTGGACCTCACTGCTGTGGCACCGGGACGGGCCACGTTGACACATATCACATCCATGATAATAGTTTCTACCCTGTAAATGTCAGCACCTCGTATGTCAATCTAATAACCGTTGGGACATCTTCAATCCAATGCTACATTGGCCTATTAGACGTCATTGTGTGACTAGTGCTGGATTGATACTTTTCATCCTGCGCCTACGTGAGGCGATGGTCCAAACGATGCTCCGTCACTGTGTCCTGTTGCTTTTGGAGGATCATTTGTCCAGACGGTAACACCACTGCTGCATGGCGGAGCTGCAACTGAGTTCTTGTGTTTCTCTCTCTCCAGAAAAAATAAAAAAGAGCAATATATCAGCCCACTGTTTTTTTTTTTTATCAGTGTGATGAAGCAGCATCAACCAACACCAAACCTGCCATCCAATGAAGGGAACACGTTTTGGCTGCAATAACCTCATTCTTTCAGTCACTCCTCCAAAGCTGTTGGAGCATAAATGGATGGGTCAGTTGACAGTTTGACTGCTTCATGCTAAGGCCGTTAGCTTTTCCTTCTCATTTTGGAGTTATTTTGGAGAGTTTAGCACACAGAACTGAGAAATTCTCACAAAATCTGGACACAACATGACAAAATAAAACTACATATTCTGACCACATGAGACGCCCTCTAGTGGTCACATAAATAACAAATACGGTGATGCAAAAGCTCAGTTGGTTCATGATGCGACAGTCAATATTCAATCAGTGTGGTTCAGTAATGCTACTCTCTAACATACAGAATACATTTAGGATCAACAGAGAAAAAAAAAATTGACTTATATCAATTAAAAAGGTGTAATTACAATTATCTAAAGGCAAATGCAGGACAAACATCCTCTAGTGTGGGAATGGGACAATTGTGGAGTTCATATTGAATTCACTGGTAACAAATAATCCAACTATTGATGAGGAAAGCAAAAGGAGCATAAATTGCACAAACAACCTGTGGCAACGTTCAGAGATGCAGCAGAAAACCCAACAAGGCCAATTAGCAGCAGCAGCAGCTGGAGATTCACTTGCAATTAGAAACGCTTGAGGACGAACATGTTTCCTGTTCGTTTCATTTCAACCATTTCACAGGAAGTGGAAGAAAGTCATTTACTTGACAAGCTAGCATTTACCCCTCACACTTAGTTTGACAGTCACTGAAACTTTTTTCTTCACAGTTGTCAGCAATTGATGACCATTTCCAGGAATGTACCACGTCCCTGCCACCGTCATTACACCAACCACTCTACTTCTCTCAAAGACTTTGTCTTGTTGCTGCCGTGTGGCTACGAAATCCCAGTCTTGTTGTGATATTGACGTGTGGCTGTGTTGGATCTTTGTGTCAGTAAGTATTTATTTATGTTTATTTATTTAAGCCTTCTCAGAACACGGTTGGTCTGCCGCAGCAGCGGTCAGCAGCACCGCGGACATGACCACAGGATTCAATCAAGTCCCCTTCCACTGCACCAACAAAATCTGAACATGATAAGATCAGGGGTTTATTGAAGCTGCTTCTAATAAAGTGGCAGCTCAGTGTGTAAGAAAAAGGACAGTTGACCACAGTGTGTCAGGACCGGGGTGGGGACCGGGGGCTGGATCATGAACTTTGTGTTGGTGGTTTCAAACAGTACTGTTAGTTATTGTTACTAAAACATTCATTCACATTATTACTTAAAAGACTCACTTGGGGGCGCTCTACTAGGACGTGGTGGTGGTTGCCCCCGTTGTAAGATGATTTACAATGATTTACATTCCAACGCTCACCTGTAGTGGAGGGGGGGCTGGACACCTCAATCTGCTTTTGACCTGGCACTTCACAGACTGTGATTGAATTACCAGTAGTTTGTTGTATAGTAGTTCATTATTTTATTACTGTGATTCAAATGACAACAATTATAAACCATTAAGGGAAAATTTAGTTTCATTTCACAGGACCTTTAAAGCTCCACCAGCAAATTATTCACAAATACCTCAAGCTCTTTCAAAACGCCGAGCTCATAAACAACTGACAAACCTGATTTGCATGCAAATCATTATTTGTTGTTTCATCAAATAAACACACACCCCTGTACAGTGGTTTCAGCACATCCTCCGTGTCCCATCCTCCTGGGTCACCCTCGGCTTGCTCTTATTGTTTTTTGTGTTTTGTTGCCACACAGTTGATTTTGTACCTGACTGCATTCCTCCTCGTCCAGAATAATGATTGTGCACAAAGGAATGACGGCACTAGGAGAGCGTTGTCTCCCATGTCGAGGTTGGAGGAGCAGCTGGATTGAATTCCTGTGATATTCCTCTCGGTTCTCCTCGGCTTTTCCTCTGCTGTATGATTTGCACTTTCTCAAACCAAAACAGATGAGTTTTAATTTGGAATGAAAAAAGTTGTACTGACATTGGGGATATTTGGGGCGATTACAGCTCCAATGGTCTATGAAAACTGTTGTTTTCAGACTTGAAAAACACAACAGTTTTTCTTCCTTTGGCTTTTTCTCTCTTAGCACCAGCGGTTTTCCTGACATTTCAATGAATAATATCAATTCATTACATTTACCTTCACATACGAGTGGTCAGATTTCATACGTGGCTTCAGACTTGAAGACAATTTAAGGCATCAATAACGGAAATGATTACAGAAAAGAAGCTGCTGCCTGAGATGCCACCACTTCTCCAGAGTGGCTGAACGTGGATTATTTGATTTGTACTTACATCATCATCGCCTGTTCCTATCATTGACAGGGTGGGGTATCCGTTTTATAATTTGTTTGTTTGTAAAAGTGATTTTCACGTGGAATCCAGTGGCTCCAGTCATTTGGTTTGTACGGATCTTTTCAGGAGTCAACCTGAAGTAATGGAGTAGTCATGTTTTCATTACCATCTGTCTTTGTTTGTCTGTTAGCAACTTTACACAAGAACAACTCATCAGGTTATCAATAATAAGTTATCACAGACGTCTCGGGGACAAGCCCATCAATCCTTTGTGGAGGCGATTGGGATCCATGTGATTGATGCTGGTGTCCAGAGGTTTCAGTCCAGTGACAGCGAGTGTGAGTGAAACACAAATATAAGCCAACAACACAATGAGCAGAGTCATGATGTCCCATATCGGATCATGCTGAACAAACGTCGTTTCTTGTCCGTGGATCAGAAAAGAGGTAGAGCGTCACTAAACACTGAACATGTCGGATTGGAGACTGCTGGGCTTTGCTTTGTGAGGAATGCAGCCAATTGCATTTTAAAGAAAGAAAGCACAATGACTGCGACAGATCTTTCAAAATAACATTTACTTAAATGATTCTGAAACGTATTTGCCCCCCAGCTGTTCTCCCTTTGACTCCCTCATGTCAGCTTTATTGTAGATTTAGTGGAGGTGTCTGTGAACACAGTTTGAGGAAAACGGAACCTGTTGGAACTGGCTGAGGGAGATAAGGCAGCTTTAAGAAAGAAGTCACCTTTTTATGTCACAAGTAATGTGCCTGAATGAAATTCTCCAGGAACTTTCAACAACCAACAAAAAAAGAATCACGTATTTTCAAACATGCTTTGCTGCTAACAGGAGAAATAACAGATACAAGTTGAGGTTCAGAATGTAGAATTGCTGGTGCAAAACTCAGTTTATGTTTTATGACTTTTTATTCACGTTTTTGCTCGTTCAGAGACGACCAGGAAGAAACCAAAAAAACCCCAAACCAAGCTGTATTTGTTGTGAAGTGTGTGGACGAGAATCATCCTGAGGATGATGGGTGTGATGTTTCATGATGTTAACACGTAGTTTATCTCCTCATGCACCCGTGTTTTCGAGGCGCCTTGAACGCACCATCACCATTGAGACGTGGTTTCAGCCACAGCTAGTAAACAGCAACAAGTGCACGGAAGGGGAGAACAGGAGAAGAGGAGCTATTCAGAGAACCAACGAAGACACACGTTGGCTACTGCAGATTTGTTAAGAAGGAAGATGGAAAAGTTGAGAGGACATCTGTGAGTCAGTGTTAATCTACAGGTCTGTGTGTGTTAAACAGGTTTAAGGAAGTTCAGAGGCCCCTGCATCGTGCCTTCAAACTGTTGAAGTCACATCTACCCGTTGATCAACCCACGCATATCATGTAGAAGTACAACGAACATGGCGACTCACATGAAAAGGGACATGGTGTACATAGAAAATGAGATTAAAATCAAATGGAATGACTTTATGATGTACTGTTTATTAGGAATAAAACAAGCCTCTGTCTGAATTGCATCTGAGAATGAGAAGTGACCTGACCTGGGGCAGGAATGGAAGACGTCCACCTGGCCGAGCTGGAACACGGCTAACGAACGCTGATATCTGACAGAGACAGACCTAACTCTTTGGATTAATGCAGCCTTGTGTTATTTATCGTGTCCACAAACTGCAGGATGAACATGGTCCCCGGCTCATTGACGGTGGGGACGTTCCGACAGTCTGGGATCAGCTGTAGATCGGCGGTACAGACGTCGTCGTCCCGTTCCCAGTTAACACCGTGGCTGAAAGCAGCAGCTTTGATGGACCTCCAGGACGACAGGCACACACTCAGTTTGAGAACAGACATTCAAGCACAATGTCTGTTTAGTGGTCAGAGATTTGTGAATTTAGACAGTGACCAGTTGTCTTGAGAGAGAAATTAACTTTCTGTCCAGCGCATGATGAAATGCATCACACAAACTTCCTTCTGGAATAATCCAGTGGTCGTGCCGTGCAGTGTCTTGATGCAGATCGTGTCATGTTTTAAAGCCAATACAAAGCCCACACGTATGGAAAACTGCTCGATACTGTTTCAGTCTGCTCTTGTATCAAATTTGTTCTCGAGCACTCTTTGTTCGTATCGCGTTGAGGACCTGAACAAAAGCAGCCGTGCCGCCTGAGTCACTCTCGCTCTAATATTCCTCCTTCTCCATTATAACAAAGAAACATTTGAATATAACGGCCGGTTACCGTGGCAACACTACACCTCACTGCTCGCGTTTGTGGATCTTGGGAGAACAGCTATTATTTCCGTAGGTGAATATTCAGGACGACAGACTTAACGCAATCAACAGGATTAGAAGGAGCCAATCATGAAGAATTGTTTGTATCTTCAAGTCGCCTGATTGCACACTCTCTCATTGTACCCTGAGGTATGTTTGCTGTCACTTTAAGGTTCAACAAGGTGAGAGGGGTGTCACACACTGAGGTCACAGAGACATGGTCTTCCATTTCATCCATTAGCCCTAATGTGTCGCCATGCATTTTTCAGTGTTTTAGTTTGTGACTAAACTTGATTATCTCCACTAAGTGCAAATCAAGTTCACTTTTATGCTTGAACAGTAACTAGCTGTGTACGACGTGAGGCACAGGCGCATTAGCCAGTGTTAAGGATAAAAGCACGACACAAAAATGCACATTCACCTTTCAGGAGAGGTGTAACCACATCTGTCTGGTTGAACTAAGTGGGTCAGTGGCTTCATCAGACAAGTATTTGAAAGATTCACTAACAGCACCCAGAAACTGTTGAAGCTGACGTCCATGGAGGACAGAGCATCCAGTTGTTGCATTGGAGGGACGTTTGAGTCCTTTTTTAGTACAGTTCTGATTCAGTTGGAGTCTGTTTGAGGACAATTAGAATTTTTTGGGGACAGTTCTCTTGCTCAGAATGCAGCCTTGTCCACTTTCTGCTGCATTCCTTTGGCCGTTGATCTGACTCGTCGATATTCTGCGATGATGCTTCTGTCACTGTTGGAAACCAGTTCCGTCTGTACAAGCCCGGAGTGAAGGAACTTTTCCTGGGTACCAGCAGGCCATTTGGTCATGGGGAGACAAGTTACTAGAAAGCCAAGCAGAAAGTCATTCTGCACACCATCTGTCCCCGTAGCGATTGAAGGACAGAAGATTTATTTGAAGATTTGTTTGCACAAATGTGATGAACTTTTCCACAAAACCTTTCGTTCCCAAAGTTGATTCATCGTCAGCACATATTTTTTATTGATTATCTTCAATATTATTAACCGGTGCTGGTGCAGGTGCATCAACAAGGACATTCCATTGCAGATTATATGTCTCAAGGGACATTTACTGCTGCTCTGCTATTTGGCTC
>NW_027615720.1:20000-36523 GCF_965212315.1 Lampetra planeri
TGACCTGACAGATCTCGGTGAGTAACCGTTGTCTGCTGAGCTTGATATAAATAATGGAGCAGAATTTGAACGCCTACAAAGAAGGAAGGACAGCGAACTTTCTTTCTCTCATGCTCTCTTGTGGGTCCTCAAAACGAGTGTGTCATTATTTTCATCTGTCACCATTGATCACAGTCGTCGACTGTGTAGCGGTTCTGACTGACTCCATCTCAGATGGTTTCTGGTTATCACCCACTGGGGTGTCTCCTGATCAAGAGATGTTGAAATGAAAATATGACAATTATGACAAAAACATGGTGATGAAACATTGTGTGTCTTCTACAAGATGCAGACATATTCTGACCATCTAAATAGAACATAAATCACAGCATTGCCAGCCGCAAGTGGGAGCAATGATCAATGTTAAATGTGAGTCTCTGTTGGATGTTCGATCATCTGGGGACACAGCAGAAGCTGCAACCAGGCTGTATTTACTGCATAATAAACAGCAGTGGCATTATGACATTGAAGATGCCGGCTGTAAACTATGGCTACGACGCTGGAGGAGATAAAGGATGAGTGGTAATCACGAGAACTCCGGGGGGACGTGGTGATGATGATCAAATTGGCCATCTGAGATGATAATTGCATTTGGGAGTGTTGACATTTGGCCCACATCAACCAGGTGACATCATCCGATCAAACAGCACAACCACATGATGAGAAGGTCTGATGGATCTCTTCATTAGCACAAAGTATATCAGACAGGTTGCCATGCCAACCACAACACACTGCCATTCTCCCTTGTCTTCCAATCTAGAAGATTTTTTTAGATTTTTAGATTAAGATTTTTTCGATAGATAGATATTTTATTGATCTCTGTGAGAATTCACATTTTCACATTCACAAATTCTCATTTTTTATATTGAATATTGATATATTTCTACTGAATTTCGTAAACTTTTAAACAAACCTTCTGTTTTTGATGGACTCACATCTCATACCTTTCCAGTCAGTATTGTGATTGCGTTTAACAGGGTGATGATATGTGCTGGATTCCATGTTCATGCTACAGAGATGTCATTCCATTTCAGTGGGAGTACCAGCAGCAGTACCAGCACACCTTTGCCCTCATTTCAATGAGTGCTGCTCTCTGCTTAATGAAGATTTTCCTGCCTCTTTAAATCCTTCTTCCAGGGGTTCACTCTCCCCTCGGTCTCATAATTAAGTCAGTATATGAGCCGTAAAGACTGAACTCTCCTGAAATAAACCCGGAGAATTCAACACCATCTGCTCTTCTGTCGTCCTCCCACCACCAGCTCTGGCCGTCTCTGCTAAACTCACTCCCACATGATTAAAGGACGAAGAACCTTTATTCACGGTCAGATGAAAAAAAAAAAAAAAAAAACAATGTTCTTACCTTATTATACAAGCTCTCCAAATAATTTGGATTTGACCAGCGGGCCACGACTTTGACATTGACTCAGTCTCCATCTGAAAAGAAATAAAATGGCACAAGTGTGCCTCGTGTGATGTGTGAGTTAATCTGGTCGGCCGCCTCGCTTGGGTGCAGCTCTCAGAGGAGCGTCCCACAGCAGGAGGTGAAATATATCAATATCTGAGAGCTGATAACCATTTAAGCCGGTTCGATCTGGCGCCGTCACAGAACCAATCCTTCACCTTTATTCCTCTGGCCTTGAGTCTGCTCCTGTCTGACCCCAGCCATTAATTACCCCGCAGCTGGATCCAAACCCTGGTGACAACATGCAGCCAGCGTGCCACAGTAATAGAAACTGATGAGGACTCTGTGGCTGTGCTTCTCCCCAGCTAGGCTGTCACCATTTCACTTCTTCGTCATAGATCTGCGGTGACGCCTCCCGAGCATCCGTGCCCGGCTCAGCCCTCACTTGGATATGTTTTGTCAGCACCGATTGGTTCATACTTTGTTGAGGTTGTGGCGGCGGACGCGACGTGGCACATTGTTTGTGTGAATGAAACAACAATGGCGGAGCCTTTGTCTGGAAGAGTCCAGGAGAAAAGCTGCTGCTGATGGTCTTCAGACACTTTGATTTGATTTATTTCAGATCCAGCTCCCTGAGTTGACATTTTCTTAAAGAAGTCTCCAGTGAACACGGCATTTGCAACTTGTAACATTAATATTTTATTCCAGGAAACCTTGTGGGGATGAGGACTCGGGAGTTTTAATAAGAACTGGTCCAAATAACACCAGCTGCCTGTTAATACCACATATGAGTACCAATGTACTCTCAGTGGTAAAGAGCTGTAAAAACAGTAATTGACTACCCATGTTTAAGTGATTGGACTTAGATCAAATTGAAATAAAATCTCTTGTTTACAGCTAAATTGCATTTTGCAGCGTCGCAGGGACCCAACAGGTTCTGAAAGGATTTGCTGAGTAAATGACAGGATTGGCATTGATTAATGGAGAAGAGTGGGATCGATACAATTTCCAGCTCATTTACAGCGTTGCAATTATCCTTTAAAGTAAAGCCCTGAATAATTTATCTTCATTGTGAATGGATGCATAGTGAGGGAAAGGAACAGTGTGGTGTAATGATGCTGTTTGTTTGGTTAATTTGAAGTTTAGGAAATTCTCAGTTTCCAGTTATCAGTTTATGAAATGTGCTTCGTCGTTCCATGCGACTCTCACCGGCTTTAACTGTATTCAACATGAAGGACTTCATTGCTGTACATGCACAGTGGACGGTCCGATCCAGACCAGAGATCCACGGCTCCAGCAGCAGTGTCAGCCTCTGAACGTGGCTCCTCACAGCTGGTCGGACGTAGAGGTCACAGCTTCAGATTATATCCTTCATCCAGCACTTCATCCCAGTCAGTACAGTAACACTACAACGTGTCATGGCACCCAAGGCTGGAAATTAAGAAAAAAAAGACATAAAAGTAATAGATAAATGGGTAGGTAAAATGAGATCCAGTTGATAGACAGATACTGTACTTCACATTTGGTATATGAATGCAGTAGTATTTCACACTTTCATACACATTAGTTGATTAGTTAATTAGTGTATATTGATCTGAAGGTTTCAATAACTGTGTCTAATGTTCAATTTGTGAAACAAGGAATAATGAGATTTCCAACAGAGACTTGATCCTTCCTTCTAGATGTTTACGATCGTCTCTGCCACTCTCAACTGCCAAAACATTTCTACAGTACCTTTTTTGCTCATGTAAACTTCACAGGACAATAACGGAAGAGATAAGAGAGACGTTTCATATTGCGGAACAACTGACGCGCGCTTCAGTGGAACGGCGAGTCTTTCACTTGCTTCGCATTCTGTTAAAGGGCACAAACATGACAGGATCTGAGTTACTACTGGGGAGGAGCGCCCACCTCCTGACATAAATATGGAAGGGGCACTTAAAATGTAATCAAAGGATTCACAAATGAAAGATTTTTATTTAGCTGCTGTTGATCCATCCCTGCTGCAGTGACTGGTTCTGTTCAGCTGATGTGTGCTGTGGTTGGTCCTTGTTTCATCTGCAATTTAAATAGCGCCTGCAAACATTGGCAAAAAGCCTGTGCAAAAAAAAAATCCTGAGCTACTTCCTGGACGTTTGAAGTCGTTCAACCTTCCCAACAGTCTGGACTCGACTTGAACACGTGATGTTTTCACAAACACACAAAGACATCAGGACCTGCACCGATCTGCAAACACACACGTAAAGGTGAGTAAGCAGCCACCTGTCTTCTCCCTCTCCTGCTCCCCCACGGTTTGGTCGGTAGCAGCCAGATGGAGGCTCAGGCAGTCCAACTGGGCTCATGAAAGCTCCATGGATCAAAAGTCCAGGGTACCAAAGCAGTGGCGTGCAGAAGAGAAATATCTCCAAGTCTCTCTAAGCTGTCCCATCAACTACCACACATGTGGCTGAATGAATCCCATCATTCATAATGCGACTGTCTGTGAACAGCAGGGACCTGCTCAACAGTCCGGCTGTGCTGAAGTTCACTTATAATGGTTCAGTTCTGTCTCCTGAAAAAGAACAGAGAAAGAAAACCACCACATGCTTGTGTGACACCAAACTGAAGCGCCGGTAGATTGTTCCTCCTTTGACCCTTTGTGACATAATGGTGCTTTGGTGAAGTTCTGGTTTTTGAACGGTGCCACTGGTCCGTCGTCTCCCAGCTGACTGCTGCTGCTACTGACGGATCGTCCACGGTGCAGAGCAGCTTCCTCTCACTTATCTCAACAAATAAAGCCAGTGTAGCTAAACAAAGCAAACAAGACACTTTGCTGCGTACGTCAGCACATGGAAAGCAGACGCAGTAATCACTGTGAATAAGGAGGGTTCAGCCGTCCTGTACTTTGTGCTCCCGCTGTCAGATCAGGTCAGGGTGATTGGATTCATGTATTCTAGGATCACAAATTACAATGAGCTTTGCAACCCTGACAGTACCGCGTCCTCTCTTCCCGACGATTACTCACCATATCCCGTGTTTCCTGCTCTCCTGCTCTGGAAATGAAATGACGTGAACAGAACTGGGCTGACAGGAGCTAATGAAATGATGGTGAAACAAGCTGCCGACTGGGAGGAATGGGTCGCGTCTGACATACGCTCGTCCTGGAAAGGAGTCAGTCAGAGCTGCCGAAAGGAATCACAGCTGTGCTGCAGTTCACCCACCAGTAGGGGCGCCACCATGGTAGATGTTCCAGGTGTGATCACTGTCAAGGAAATAATCACGATTAAACAAAGGAATCATTTCCAACTCATAAAGTAAAGAAATATATCTTTTATTTTTTTAAAGAAGGCAGTTTACTGGCTAACACACACGGCAGGAAAACATGCAAGTAAATATTGATGAACAAATATATTCCAGATATTCCAGATATATACGAGTTATGATGCAGAAATGTGAGCATGTTCACATTCTCAATGCTGAGACGTGACTTCTGAGGGGACTTTACATGTACATTTGTCCAGATCAGGCCGCCTTTTCTCATTCCTCGTTTTTTTTTCCCATCTTTGCACACACACACACACACACACACACACACACACACATACACACACTTACACAAACATCGTGCAGCGCAGGCACAGAGCGGACTGCGACAGTATGACTCAGTGATACACACACTGAATAAAGACTCGGACTAATGTGACCTGCATTCATTACTGTGCAGCTACATGCTGCTAAATCACTGAAAAGTCACAGTGTCTTTGCTATGAGCTCATGTTGGAATAGACCAGTGTGTTTTACTGGGATCGCAGCATGCATTCAAATGTTATATAAAAAAAAGACACATGCATGTTATGCATCAGAATAGATGTGTGTTATGTCAGAGCATGTTTGTTTGAACATCAGTGTGAGGATCAGCAGGTGAAGTGGAGAATGTTAATGGTAAACCAATTTTTCCTTTCGTCCACCTTGTACCACATGTTCTTTTGAACACATACTCTCACTCTGTGGCCTCAGGTACATCATCCATCCAACGTATCCACTTTTTAAAAAGCCCCATTCATGGGGGAAAAGACGATGTGGATGCTGTGGTTTGAGAATTATTAGAATTATTAGAATTAGACTGCACGTTCGTAAAGATTGTTTGTAAATATCGTTTCTGTTCTTTCAGCGCGTCGGCTGACTTTGATTTCCCCCTTTGCTCCTTAGACATTCTTCTAAATTTGAGTAGAATCTCCCAGGAACCCGACCCAACTGAGGCATGGATAGACAAGTGAAGCTGTGGTCTGAAAGCAGGTCCCACATCAGGTATTGCATTAAAAAGAACTCGTCAACCTGTGCTGACGGGGTTGAGTCAGGTTGCAGACGCGGGCTGAGCGATTTGGCTGGAGACAGAGAGGGTGTCAGGCGAGCGCAGACAGGTCATTTCCCATCCATGTAGGGGGCCAAAGCTGCCGACTCAGCGCTCCTACTTTCAGATGATGATGACAGCTATGGATGCAGCCGGTTGGTTCCTTCCACAAGTCCATTCCTCCTCATCAGCCTCTCAGAGGGAGAATTCACTCCAGTCAGCACAACACAGATCAAAATGGCTCTGTGTGGGCTTCTTCTCTGTGGAGTGTGTGTTTGATTGAGAGACCGCAGAGGAATAAAACATAAAGACATGAGAAGAAAGAACAGAGAGTCCTTGTGGGACACCAGCACACAGGTAACTCAAGGTTCCGACGTTACATAACATTCAGACTCCTGCGTCCTTAATGGAATTGAAGTAACATTAAACAGTGTTTTCAAACATGCGTTTGCATTTGAAACATGTGCAACACGTTGACAGTCTCTCTCATGCACACGGTTCAAAAGTGACTTCAGTTCCTTCCATCTCCTGGGACAAACGCTGACGTACGGACCACGTCTGTTCTATTCAGATGGAAAAGACGGCAGAGTCCACCTGACAATGTTCAAAACTCACGACACTTATCCTGCAAACTTACTTCACTGCCCGCTGTGACACACACACACACACACACACACACACACACACACACACACACACACACACACACACACACACACACACACTGACCTATTTTTCCACATTAGCTAATAACCAGCTTCTAGCTTTCGCTGGCACCTCTGTGATCCTTCTTTCCTTTTTTTTATTCAATTTATGCATATTTATATGTTGGTTTTGAAGGCGTTTCCTGTTTTAATTAGCTTTAGGTTTTATGTTTTAAGGGTTTATGTTGGCCTTACCTTTATTTGTTTTATCCCAATTTGAATGTTTTTTTAATCTCTTGCTGTAAAGCACTTTGCGCTGCATGTTGTTATGAAAGATGCTAGAAAGTATATTATTATTATTATTATTATTATTATGTTGTTGTTGTCGTTGTTGTTAGTTTTGCTTTCATTTTAATTCTTATTTTTTCAGTAACAGGTGATGCTCTCATGTCTAGTGTAAACAAAAGTTGACCGGTTGTGAGTGGTGCCATTATTGCACAGAGACAAGAGGAGAGTGCCGGAGTGCATTGGAGGGTGACTTCCTGTTAGCAGCACAGTCCAGCCGTTATCTTCCTCGGTCTTGACTTATTGACACGATGCAGGATGCGATGGAGGTTCTCCAATCACTGCGATTGAGGTCAAGCATATAAATACACACTTCCCTGACAGAGGCAGAGGGAGTCACACAGATCAAAGTGGCTCATTCACTCACTGATCTTGTCTTATTAGCCGAAGCCTTTTTGAAGTCAGAAGACAGCGTCAGCAGCAGACAGGATGAATGTTCCTTCGACGAACCTCTCACCGGTTTTTACTTCACGTTTACACCTCAGTTAAACAGCCTGTCCGTCATCGTTGCTGAACCTTGTCATTTGTCTTCATCACTTTAATTGACTGTTGGACTAGTTTCACTGATGAAATCAGTCGACTTCTTTAAGTAAAACCTTGAAAACACGCGACGTCCTGACGTGCTGTGTATATGCATTTTGAACATATACAAGTTAACACGGAGGAATTCATACACTCTAATTAGAGCACAGACAGAACATTCAGTCACAGCTGAACCATCCACTCATGTCCTGTTCTCACACACCAGCAGTAAAGAAATGCTCCCATGTTTCCTTCTCTTCCTTCATCTTCCTTCATCTTCATCTTCATCCTTTAATTCTCTCCAGCATCTGTTCATATGATGCTATTCCTGTCCCATTCTGTCCATTTTTGAAAGTCTGGTGGGGATGAAAGTAAGAAATGTGAGTTGCTGCACACGGAAACTGGTCTGAGTTTTAGTTTGAAAGGAGCAGAATGTTGAAACCAACTCCAGTCAGCAGCGATATCTCATACTGAGATACTGCTGTCAGGTGAAATTCAATACAAACTAAGTCGAGACAGGTAACCTGGCATCTTTGAAAGAGGATGTTTGATGACTCTGCCATGAATCCAGACATGATTCAACAAATGACGTCCAAACAGTTCCACCTTTTCTAATGATTGTGGATCATTAGCATGGATTGTGGATCATATGTTAAGTCTAACTCCTGCTTACATCATTTGTTTCAGATACATCAGGTGTGGACTGAATTAGAACAACGTACATCGTGTGTGTCTCTCTGGGACGTCTCCTGGATTTGCAGCTGCCTGCTGACGACGACCGGCCTCCATCAAAGGTCGGGGTGTCACGGTGTCAGTGTCTCCTTTAGTCTTCCTCACCTGCTGCACCGCAGCCTGCAGGTTAGGTAGAGGAGGAGGGACGTTCACCAGCAGCTTCTCCTCGTGTAAACCCTCCCACATCCCACAGCAGGAGACGCCCACACCACTGTGCTGTGGTGGTGCAAGAGATGCTGCAAACTGTGGCGTTTTACTTTGGAAAGCATCCACACGGCTCATCCCTGAGCTCTGCAGCAGTCTTCAGCTGCTTCAGAGGAAAATGTTTCTTACTTACAGAAAGAAAAAGGGTTTATCTGTTCTGTAGGCCACACAAAAGCCGGTGAGTATCTTTCTCGCTGCCATAGCAACACTGCGCTGTGACTTTCCTGTGTCCTTGTACAAAATAGATTGTACGAGCTGGGTGGCATCTTTTGGACGGATTCTCCTCCAACACATTCCTGAGATTCCACTCAGATTCTTCCAATCCATGAACGCGACCTCCTCATTTTTTCGACTGGGGGGTTTTGTGTGAGTGCACATGTGAGAATAAAGACCAGTAGTGGTGTTTGACTTCAGTTCTGTGAGATGAAGCCAATGCTACCAATACTTATACCTCAGACAACATTCTGCAAATAGCTTCATACGTAGTTGGAGAACTGTCCATTCACGGAGCCACAGGAAACGAATCCAGTCTTCGACTGTGTTCCACCCTACAATATTTTACGTCTGTTGCTTCCGTTGCAAAGAATCCAAGTAGGAAAATGACCTTCTCTCACATTCATCTCCACTTGGAGACACTCGATGTACGTCGTCAATGTTCCATTCCGGACAGATGGCAGCGCACAAAGTTCCATCAAGCAGAAAATTACACACACTTTTTCACATAGTTGCAACAAACAGATGTTTTGCTCTCTTGTCACCAGCAATGACCTCCTCAGACACATTATCATTAGATGCCAGCTCTTCTGACTAAAGCTGCCGTCTTGAGTTAGTGCTGGCCGAGTGTGCACAGGGCCTTCCTGTCTGCCTGTCATCTCTATGGAGACAGAGGAAGTGGATCTCGCCCACAGCTTGTGCCCACATTTCACATTAACTCAGCTTCATGCCACACCATTCCTGTAGGCGGCTACAGAGCAGAATTCTGCACATGAAGCCAAGCAGACTTAATAAACATGAACAACTCTCCCATCCCTCTCCATTTAGGGCTTTTAAAGTCTTCAGATGGTCTAAGTACATCAGCGGGGGCAGTTGTTTGGCTGAGAATGACATTATAAATTGAGGCATAAGAGCAAGCGAGCATATTTGTAATTCAAATTTCTGTGTATTGCACCAAACAGCTTTTAAACTGCTACTTGGCATGCTAAAGATGACTTACACAGAGATTGTAAAGCTGATTTGTTTCTGCTTTCTTGCCATGTCCACTGCCCAAACACTGTTACTGAAAGCCAGAGTGGTAATGCACAAGATAAAACAGGTGAAATTTAAGTTTAGCACTGAATGATCAGGGGGGGAGGGGGCAGCCTCAACAGCCTCAACGTTCCACAGTGATGGCGGTCAAGAAGGAGCCACCAGGGCCATGAAACTCTGATCAACTAATAGAACATGAATAATTCACACGTGGGCTCGTCTCTATGTGCAACGTGCACATGTGAGTGATTTGAATTGTAAAGTCGTCACATCCTTCGTAAGGATTTGAAGGAACAGGTGACATCTGATATCCTCTCGTCCGTCTCTCTCCCTCTGTGTGTGCCTCCACGTCTTCATGACTGTATGTATGTGAAGAGTCCACAGCTCATATCAGACAGCAGCCAAGCATGATGAGTGGGAGGTGTATGATGCTGGCGTGGAGCATCTCCTCTTGTGGCTCCACATGACACGGCCCTGGAGGCAGAGGCTCAACACTGGACCACTTGTGAGTCATGGGGCAGAGGCCGCAGTGAGAGGAGAGCACACACACACACACACACACACACACACACACACATCTCAGCGCCCCCTGTCCTGCATGTTCTCCACGGCGCCCTGATTCAGATCATCAATCTCAGTGAAGTTCTGCAGAAGGCTGATAACGAGCTGCTGATCTCCATCAGGTTTGTAGGAGCATTAAAACCCAGCAGGCGGTGGTCCAGGGTGGAGAACCACTGCTTTATCTGAACACTTCTCTTACATTTGAATAAAACTGCTATGGCTTCATTTATAAATTTGGAGAGGGACAAAGTTGTTTTTTAAACAATAACATTAAAGAGATTATTTTGCACAGTAATAGAGGCGATGACCACTTGGTCCTTTAAATGTGAGAATGTCACAGAGGGACAGAGTTCCACATTTACTGAGTCAGTCAGTAAATACATTTTACAGCTTGAATTCAGAAAAACATGTAAAAAGTCCACAACAGTAGGAGTGATTGTTTGTTTTTGAGGCATCACCCTACATTTCAGGGACGCGGCGTCTGTGATGTATGCGTCTGATTTCACACTGAATGATTGATTCTCCACGCACAAGGAGAATGACAGTCAGAAGATTATTGCTTGTGTTTGCCTTTCCTTTCTCTCCACAGGTAATTTTCATGTTGTAAATGGAGTTATTGATTGTTTCTGTTCGTCCTAAGCTCAGTTTATCTTCTCAGGTAGAAAACAGGAGTAGAGACTTGGCTGGACTTCGTAGCATGAAGGGGATGGGATCAATAGCTTTAACAGGTCGCCGTCTTTGGGAGATTTGTTTCGTTTGTGTGCGCGTGGACGTGTTGATTCCTCAAAACACAACGTTAGTGAACCTGACGTCACCACTGATGGAGGTCTGATAATCATTAGAGTTAGAAGATGAGAGTCAAACAGTGAGCTGTAAGATAAGTTTGATATACAATTGGACACACACACAGAGTGTGTAACTGTCTTGGTGTGGTTGTCGTTCCTGTTGGGGGTCTATCATCCTTTGTGCTGCACACTGTGAGCGCTGCAGTGGACAAACTCCTTCACTCCTTTTCGTCCATGAACATCCAGTCATTCCATTCTGCTTCAGTGTTGAACACAGGAGTGAGATGTTCCCCCAGTGTTTAGTTTTGTCTTCACTGCCGCGTAGACTTTGGACAGATTCTCACCAAGGCGTGAAAGCAATCGCAAAACTTAAAGTACAACAGTCAAAGGACGTCCTCATGGCAGCCAGGCCCGCTGACAGGTCGAGTCCACCGAGCAGCAACTTTCCATCTGAGCTGCCTCACTGAACCGGCCAGCGCCGGGCAGGTGGCAAAAGGTCCCCTTATGTACAAGATGAGCTCGTCACAGCCTCTTTGAATT
Organism: Lampetra planeri; assembly: GCF_965212315.1. Taxonomy (NCBI): domain Eukaryota; kingdom Metazoa; phylum Chordata; class Hyperoartia; order Petromyzontiformes; family Petromyzontidae; genus Lampetra; species Lampetra planeri. The sequence goes on from NW_027615720.1 coordinate 31,350, forward strand.
AGGAGCTGAGCTTGCATAAGGCTGCAGAAAATGGACTGGGATGGACAGAGAGAGAGAGAACGTAATGGAGAACACGTCATCTGACAGAGTTCAAATGTGCTAGCAGTAAGAAAGATGTCCATGAAGTGGGGATGGATAGGAGGCGGGGGGACGTCGCTGCAGCGGTCGAGGACAGGAACAGCACCGCCGACATTATTTGCTGAATCATTGATATCTGTGGGCTTTCAATTTTCAAATGTATTCATCTCAAAACCCCCATTGCTCCGCTGAATGTCATTCAATACGTGATGTTTTATTGTGTTAAATGTGAGTTCATGTGCTCTGCTGGAGCTGAACGTTTGCAGCATCATTTGAATATAGTAAAAGACACTGATAGTTTTGGTTTAGTTGCATTTAAAAACATTCAGTATCTGATCAGTATCTTCAGTAACCTGCTGACTGCTAATTCTGTTTGAAACCATCTGTGCAGCTCCCAGCTGCTCTAATGGATTTACCCAGCTGAAACTGGGAGAACAAACACATTCCAACTTTCAGAAAATGTAGATTTGGTTGAGGCACTTTTTTTTCACTAATATATTTCAGAAATGCATAACAGAGTCACCTCGCCTTTTCGCTCAGATGGTAGTTGCAGTGTGAAACATGTCCTCCTTCGAACTGAGCAAGACAAATGATTTGCCTCCGACTCTTGCCGGTAATATTCTACATTTTTCATCCATTTAGCATTAATGCTGACTCCTGAAAAACAGACAACCTGCTCACAGTAGAGCAGAAAACCAGACATTATTCAAATATGAGCATTATTTCTGATACCTTGCAGTGGGAAGCAGGGACATAGACTGTTCCAGTGGTCCAGTCTGTGGACAGCCTGGTTAGATTTGGAGATCTGGGGAAGACCGTTTAGTATATAGGAGGTTATTAATTGATTGTAAAACTGTATATGCACATACTCAAGTTGAACTTTACTCACAAATGTCCAGTTTACTGCTGATTTCTATTCATGCTAAAGCCACATTCCCATTTCACAGCTGCATTTAACTGATAAGGCTCTTTAGGACGAAAGCAAAGAGCAGTAAAATAGATGACTGTAGAAATCCCATGTGCAGCTTTCCATATCTTAATAGACCAGTGAGAGGGCAATGATTTACAGCCCAACAAGTGTGTGTGTGTGTGTGTGTGTGTGTGTGTGTGTGCTTCCTCTATAAGCATGACATCAGTTTACTTCAGGAGGACTGAAGGACGGATGGGTGAGGACTTATGGAAGGATGGATGGATGATGGAGGAATGGATGATGATGGATGGAGGATGAGGGATGGATAGATGGATGGATGATTGATGGGTGATTGATGGAGGGATGGATAGATGGGGGATTGATGGATACATGGATGATGGAGGGATGGATAGATGGGGGGTAGCTGGCTCCAGGTGTTCTCATCAGAGGGGTTTCCTGTTTCCATCATCACGTCACTGAAGCTGTCAGGTGTGTTCCATATGTGTCCGTTATCGTTTCAATTAGCTCGGAATGAACTTCTGGTTGATTATTAGTTGTTGTTTTTTTCTCTCTGTACTTTTTCTTTACTCCTCCTTCTCTCTTTCCCATCAAAAAGCTTTGAATCAATTTCATGCCCTACAAATGCTGTTTACCCTCTTGGGTGTGAAACATGCTGCTGGCATCCATTCTCTCTCTCTCTCTCTCTCTCTCTCTCTCTCTCTCTCTCTCTCTCTCTCTCTCTCTCTCTCTCTGTGTCTCTCTCTCTCTGTCTCTTTCTTTCTGTCTCTCTGTCTGTCTCTCTCTCTCTGTCTCTTTCTTTCTGTCTCTCTCTCTTTCTCTCTCTCTCTCTCTGTCTCTCTCTGTCTCTTTCTCTCTCTCTCTCTTTCTCTCTTTGTCTCTCTCTCTCTGTCTCTTTCTCTCTCTCTCTCTCTCTCTGTCTCTTTCCTCTCATCTTTCTCTCTCTCTCTCTGTCTCTGTCTGTCTTTCTCTCTCTCTGTATCTTTCTCTCTCTCTGGATGGATTTGGTGTATTCATTTCCTGTGCGATGTTGCTGATGACGGTCCTGTCAAACCAACACAGAGAACACACATTCTACAGTAATCTCATCATATCTCAGTGCCTCAAAGACCTTTTACAGTCCGATGGATGAAATACGTATTTTATTATTTGATAAGATGAAACTAAAAGTAAGGACATTTATTTTGAGGCGTAGTTTTTCTTGTTTGTAGATTCTTGGGTTGTCGGATTTGGATTTTAAACGGCCTGGACCCACGGATGCCCCCTGCTCATTCAACGGAGAAACGGTTCAATCTGAGGAGGAGACCGACACGTGTGAGGTCGATGGTCTGAAGGTTCCGTCGTCTTCACTGAAACCCGCGTGCAGCTTTGTTTCAGTGAATCCTGTAATCCAGTTCACACTTCACTGGAGATGATCGGGATTATTTCAACATGACATTTAGCATCTTCCTCTTCTGAGCTGTCCGTCGGGCCTTTTCACAGTCGACTTGTTGTCGACTTGTGTCTGTGAACTGCGTGGACACATCTTCAGAGGTCTGACTCATTCCAGTGTCACCAAGTTCAATACTTGAGATGCTGATGTGTTTTCCAAGAACTTGACCTTTTCCTGCTCCTGGAAAATGACTCCTCTGAGTTTTCTATTACCTCAGCTGGAGATTAGCAGGGATTCGAGTTTTCTATTACCTCAGCTGGAGATTAGCAGGGGATTCCAGATAGATATCCACCGTTATCAGAGACGCTGCCTTTGGCTGTGAGTTTAAAGTTGTTCGATAACTTTGTGTTGGATTATCACTCAGAAACCACTGCAGTTTGAAACAACACAGTATCACTATTTTACTGTGAAATAACCACTGCAAAGTGCGTTTGATGACTTGTAATAGCTGAGACAGACAAGGGCAGAAAACCTGACAGAGAAAAGTTCCCCAGCACGGACTTCGTGCTCAAACGATCTGTAGGTCGGGGAAAGAAGCTAAGAACTCTGTCAGGGTATCTTCTTCATCCATTTAGCCGTTAGCAGCCACACTCTAACACATCTGTCTGATGCCTCTCAGGTCGTGTCACAAGTAGTGCAGTACTCTCCCCCTCAGACACAGCGGGAGCAAACTGTTATTCCTACATGTGCCAGCAGAGGCTGCTGTTGCTGTCAACGTTGGAGAAGGATAGAAGAAGATAGCTGTTCATGTATTTGTTTTTTTTTCCTTTGTGTATTTAAGCCTTTATACATTAGATGTGATTTATGTTGGTGATTTGAACATATGAAGGTGTGAACAGGACAGGACAGGATTTAAACCCTCTGACAATATGACACTGGTACAAACCATCACATCCTTCAAACCCTCAACACACATTCAATCTGGAAAGATAGATTTGATTAAAAATGCTAAAATAACTCACACTGTAATCCCAGTAATCCCAGTTTTATTGTGACATACAGGTGATAATGCTTTTCAGATTAAGGTCAAACTGTCACTACCAGTAATCCACATAGGGAGGTGTTTGTCCAACGCAGACGATGTGGGTGGAGTCAATCTCCAAACATCTGAATCTCTGGAGTCTCTGGAGTGTTGTTTAGTATTCATATCAAATATCAGCAGGATGGCGCCTGTGATACGAAACACCTACTGCATTTTGTGTCGTGGACTGGTTTGTTGTTACATGGAAGGTGGGCTGTTTCTGTTAACCCTTACCTGTGCTGTAAACGGGTCACCACTCGGGGGAGGTGATTATTCTCCAGCCTGGGTAATGGTCCTTACTGCAGCACGTAATGAAAATTAATGAGCACGGCGAGCACACAAATAGGGCAGCGACTGCGTTTTCCCCCGCTCTTAAGACTGCGTACCCGCTAATGCTAACCACGTCAGAGGTGAGTGGGAGGTGCCACCACCACCCACGTGTCCCTGGCTCCAAAATAAATCAAAGTACCCCAAAGGTACTGGATGAGATGAACTCAGGATTTCTGTCTAATAATAACACATTCCAAATGCTGGCCAGGCCGCTGATGAACTACCTTGGCAGTATTCTTGCTTCATCATCCAGGCATTGGTCAGCCCAGCTGGCTGCGAGGAGCAGGCAGCACCCACTAGAAGAGATCAACCTCAGACTAAAGCCTGTCACAATCCCATTAATGAGGATTAATGGGCGTCTTAGAATGCTGTGATCCCCACAACATGAGAGGGATCTACAGCCTCTCAGGCCCGACTCCGGCTCTGAGATTAGTCTTATTGGATTTACAGGTAGTTACAGTATATTTCACGTACTGTCTTGCAGACTGCACGTCCGTTTGGACGCACAGCCAATGTCACGCAGCAGCGTGCTGCTTCTAGATACCATCGACGTGTTCCGCATCGATCTCATTAAGATTATTTCAGGCCTTAGTTGATTTTTAATGCTGCAATCAGGGGCCATCGACGTCACTCGTGTCGGCTGGAGAGATACTATGCTTTTTTAAATCACACAGAAGGTGTGGTGAGTTCATTCAGGCGTCGGAGAGTTAACCCTTCACGTCTGAAGGTACACAGAGCCAATGGAACTTCTGCATAAATGAGGGAAGTTGTAGGTCAATTAATAATCAGGTCTCTGATTATTAATTATGGAGGTGGATGTATTTGAATGTCTGCCTCAGTAAGGATGAAACAGAATGAATATAGATCAGGTGTGACTTTAAAGATATGTGTGTACCTACACATGGATGACTTGTACACGTCCATGTGTGCAATCCCAGCGTCTTGCAGCTCTGTCTGTGCCTCTGCTCTGTGCTCGTACTACACCGTCGAGGCCCAGCCACGATATTAGCAGTCAATACTCGCAGCCGGCGTTCGAGACCAGAAATTTATAGGCCTTGTTTTGTGCTGATTGCAGCCTGGCTGTCAGAGTCATCGGCGTGTGCACACAAAAACAGACACGCCAGAGCCCCGAGGAGACCGGGAAGAGGAGCAGACCGAGTCTCTTCTTCTTCCTTTCTGTGGCGGTTTATCTTCCCCTGCCTCTTCCACCCCTCAGTTCTCCACGACATTCAGAGATTATCTTGAGTGTTCCTCTTCTTTCACTGCAGCAAACCCCCATCAAGCTGGGATTTGTAGGGGAAAAACCACCATTCAATAACCTCTCAGCCGGTACGTTTTTACAAAACAATCGTCTTTGACACGATGAAAGGGGGAATGACGCACAA
>NW_027615721.1:5000-10000 GCF_965212315.1 Lampetra planeri
TAGTCCACACACTGTGTCACAGAGAGAGGGGGGGGGGGGTGAGTGAGATGGAACAGATGGAGATTAGTGCACTCACTGTGTCACAGAGAGAGGGGGGGGGGGGTGAGTGAGATGGAACAGATGGAGATTAGTCCACTCACTGTGTCACAGAGAGAGGGGGGGGGGGTGAGTGAGATGGAACAGATGGAGATTAGTGCACTCACTGTGTCAGAGAGGGGGGGGGGGGGTGAGTGAGATGGAACAGATGGAGATTAGTCCACTCACTGTGTCACAGAGAGAGGGGGGGGGTGAGTGAGATGGAACAGATGGAGATTAGTGCACTCACTGTGTCACAGAGAGAGAGGGGGGGGGGGGGGGTGAGTGAGATGGAACAGATGGAGATTAGTGCACTCACTGTGTCACAGAGAGAGGGGGGGGGGGTGAGTGAGATGGAACAGATGGAGATTAGTGCACTCACTGTGTCAGAGAGGGGGGGGGGGGTGAGTGAGATGGAACAGATGGAGATTAGTGCACTCACTGTGTCACAGAGAGAGAGGGGGGGGGGGGGGGTGAGTGAGATGGAACAGATGGAGATTAGTGCACTCACTGTGTCAGAGAGGGGGGGGGGGGTGAGTGAGATGGAACAGATGGAGATTAGTGCACTCACTGTGTCAGAGAGGGGGGGGGGTGAGTGAGATGGAACAGATGGAGATTAGTCCACTCACTGTGTCAGAGAGAGGGGGGGGGGGTGAGTGAGATGGAACAGATGGAGATTAGTGCACTCACTGTGTCAGAGAGGGGGGGGGGGGTGAGTGAGATGGAACAGATGGAGATTAGTGCACTCACTGTGTCACAGAGAGGGGGGGGGGTGAGTGAGATGGAACAGATGGAGATTAGTGCACTCACTGTGTCATAGAGGGGGGGGGGGGGTGAGTGAGATGGAACAGATGGAGATTAGTGCACTCACTGTGTCACATAGAGAGGGGGGGGGGTGAGTGAGATGGAACAGATGGAGATTAGTGCACTCACTGTGTCAGAGAGAGAGGGGGGGGGGTGAGTGAGATGGAACAGATGGAGATTAGTGCACTCACTGTGTCAGAGAGAGAGGGGGGGGGGGTGAGTGAGATGGAACAGATGGAGATTAGTTCACTCACTGTGTCAGAGAGGGGGGGGGGGGTGAGTGAGATGGAACAGATGGAGATTAGTGCACTCACTGTGTCACAGAGAGGGGGGGGGGGTGAGTGAGATGGAACAGATGGAGATTAGTGCACTCACTGTGTCACAGAGAGGGGGGGGGGGGTGAGTGAGATGGAACAGATGGAGATTAGTGCACACCAAAGCTCCCCCAGGTAGCCTCCAGCAGGGCTGCAGGGGCAAGTGCTGAGACACACAGACAAAGCTCCCCCAGGTAGCCTCTGGCAGGGCTGCAGGGGCAAGTGCTGAGACACAGACAAAGCTCCCCCAGGTAGCCTCTAGCAGGGCTGTAGGGACAAGTGCTGAGACACAGACAAAGCTCCCCCAGGAAGCCTCTAGCAGGGCTGTAGGGGCAAGTGCTGAGACACAGACAAAGCTCCCCCAGGTAGCCTCTAGCAGGGCTGCAGGGGCAAGTGCTGAGACACAGACAAAGCCACCCCAGGTAGCCTCGAGCAGGGCTGTAGGGGCAAGTGCTGAGACACAGACAAAGCTCCCCCAGGTAGCCTCTAGCAGGGCTATAGGGGCAAGTGCTGAGACACAGACAAAGCTCCCCCAGGTAGCCTCTAGCAGGGCTGCAGGGGCAAGTGCTGAGACACAGACAAAGCTCGCCCAGGTAGCCTCTGGCAGGGCTGTGACGTCACGTCGAGTGACGTCACCGGTGAGTGACGTCACGCACGACACAGCTGGGTCGGTGACGTCACCTTTGGTCTTTATTTGTTACGCGGATTGAAACACTGTGTGTGTGTGTACATGTGTGTGTGTACATGTGTGTGTGTGTACATGTGTGTGTGTGTACATGTGTGTGTGTACATGTGTGTGTGTGTGTGTACATGTGTGTGTGTGTGTGTACATGTGTGTGTGTGTACATGTGTGTGTGTGTACATGTGTGTGTGTGTGTACATGTGTGTGTGTGTGTACATGTGTGTGTGTGTACATGTGTGTGTGTACATGTGTGTGTGTACATGTGTGTGTGTGTGTACATGTGTGTGTGTGTGTACATGTGTGTGTGTGTACATGTGTGTGTGTGTACATGTGTGTGTGTACATGTGTGTGTACATGTGTGTGTACATGTGTGTGTGTGTGTACATGTGTGTGTGTGTGTACATGTGTGTGTGTGTACATGTGTGTGTGTGTGTACATGTGTGTGTGTGTACATGTGTGTGTGTACATGTGTGTGTGTACATGTGTGTGTGTGTGTACATGTGTGTGTGTGTACATGTGTGTGTGTGTACATGTGTGTGTGTGTGTACATGTATGTGTGTGTGTGTACATGTATGTGTGTGTGTGTACATGTGTGTGTGTGTACATGTGTGTGTGTGTACATGTGTGTGTGTACATGTATGTGTGTGTGTGTACATGTGTGTGTGTGTACATGTGTGTGTGTGTACATGTGTGTGTGTACATGTGTGTGTGTACATGTGTGTGTGTGTGTACATGTGTGTGTGTACATGTGTGTGTGTGTACATGTGTGTGTGTGTGTACATGTGTGTGTGTACATGTGTGTGTACATGTGTGTGTGTGTGTGTACATGTGTGTGTGTGTGTACATGTGTGTGTGTACATGTGTGTGTACATGTGTGTGTGTACATGTGTGTGTGTGTGTGTACATGTGTGTGTGTGTGTACATGTGTGTGTGTACATGTGTGTGTGTGTACATGTGTGTGTGTGTACATGTGTGTGTGTGTGTACATGTGTGTGTGTACATGTGTGTGTGTGTACATGTGTGTGTGTACATGTGTGTGTGTGTGTGACATGTGTGTGTGCACATGTGTGTGTGTACATGTGTGTGTGTACATGTGTGTGTGTACATGTGTGTGTGTACATGTGTGTGTGTGTGTACATGTGTGTGTGTACATGTGTGGTGTGTGTACATGTGTGTGTGTGTACATGTGTGTGTGTGTGTACATGTGTGTGTGTACATGTGTGTGTGTGTGTACATGTGTGTGTGTACATGTGTGTGTGTGTGTACATGTGTGTGTGCACATGTGTGTGTGTGTGTACATGTGTGTGTGTACATGTGTGTGTGTGTACATGTGTGTGTGTACATGTGTGTGTGTGTACATGTGTGTGTGTACATGTGTGTGTGTGTACATGTGTGTGTGTGTGTACATGTGTGTGTGCACATGTGTGTGTGTGTGTACATGTGTGTGTGTACATGTGTGTGTGTGTGTACATGTGTGTGTGCACATGTGTGTGTGTGTACATGTGTGTGTGTACATGTGTGTGTGTGTGTACATGTGTGTGTGTGTACATGTGTGTGTGTGTACATGTGTGTGTGTGTGTACATGTGTGTGTGTACATGTGTGTGTGTGTGTACATGTGTGTGTGCACATGTGTGTGTGTGTGTACATGTGTGTGTGTGTGTACATGTGTGTGTGTGTGTACATGTGTGTGTACACACGTGTGTGTGTGTACATGTGTGTGTGTACATGTGTGTGTGTACATGTGTGTGTGTGTGTACATGTGTGTGTGTGTGTACATGTGTGTGTGTGTGTACATGTGTGTGTGCACATGTGTGTGTGTGTGTACATGTGTGTGTGTGTGTACATGTGTGTGTGTGTACATGTGTGTGTGCACATGTGTGTGTGTGTGTACATGTGTGTGTGTACATGTGTGTGTGTGTACATGTGTGTGTGCACATGTGTGTGTGTGTGTACATGTGTGTGTGTACATGTGTCTGTGTGTGTGTACATGTGTGTGTGTGTGTACACATGTGTGTGTGTGTACATGTGTGTGTGTACATGTGTGTGTGTACATGTGTGTGTGTGTGTGTACATGTGTGTGTGTACATGTGTCTGTGTGTGTGTACATGTGTGTGTGTGTGTACATGTGTGTGTACACATGTGTGTGTGTGTACATGTGTGTGTGTGTACATGTGTGTGTGTGTGTACATGTGTGTGTGTACATGTGTGTGTGTGTACATGTGTGTGTGTGTGTATCTGTGTGTGTGTACATGTGTGTGTGTGTACATGTGTGTGTGTGTGTACATGTGTGTGTGTGTACATGTGTGTGTGTGTACATGTGTGTGTGTGTGTGTGTATCTGTGTGTGTGTACATGTGTGTGTGTGTATGTACATGTGTGTGTGTGTGTACATGTGTGTGTGTGTACATGTGTGTGTGTGTGTACATGTGTGTGTGTACATGTGTGTGTGTACATGTGTGTGTGTACATGTGTGTGTGTGTACATGTGTGTGTGTACATGTGTGTGTGTGTGTACATGTGTGTGTACATGTGTGTGTGTGTACATGTGTGTGTGTGTACATGTGTGTGTGTGTACATGTGTGTGTGTGTACATGTGTGTGTGTGTACATGTGTGTGTGTACATGTGTGTGTGTACATGTGTGTGTGTGTGTACATGTGTGTGTGTGTGTGTACATGTGTGTGTGTACATGTGTGTGTGTACATGTGTGTGTGTATGTACATGTGTGTGTGTGTACATGTGTGTGTGTGTGTGTACATGTGTGTGTGTACATGTGTGTGTGTGTGTGTACATGTGTGTGTGTACATGTGTGTGTGTGTGTGTACATGTGTGTGTGTACATGTGTGTGTACATGTGTGTGTGTGTCTCTGTGTGTGTGTGTACGTGTGTGTGTGTACATGTGTGTGTGTGTGTACATGTGTGTGTGTACATGTGTGTGTGTGTGTACATGTGTGTGTGTGTGTGTACATGTGTGTGTGTGTGTACATGTGTGTGTGTACATGTGTGTGTGTACATGTGTGTGTGTACATGTGTGTGTGTGTACATGTGTGTGTGTGTACATGTGTGTGTGTGTGTACATGTGTGTGTGTACATGTGTGTGTACATGTGTGTGTGTGTACATGTGTGTG
>NW_027615721.1:15000-30000 GCF_965212315.1 Lampetra planeri
GTAGGTGAGTGGGTGAGTGGGTGGGTGAGTGAGTGAGTGAGTGGGTGAGTGGGTAGGTGAGTGAGTGGGTGAGTGAGTGGGTGAGTGGGTAGGTGAGTGAGTGGGTGAGTGGGTGAGTGGGTGGGTGAGTGGGTGAGTGAGTGGGTGAGTGGGTGAGTGGGTGAGTGAGCGAGTGGGTGAGTGAGTGGGTGGGTCAGTGAGTGGGTGAGTGAGTGGGTGAGTGAGTGGGTGGGTGAGTGAGTGAGTGGGTGAGTGAGTGGGTGGGTCAGTGAGTGGGTGAGTGAGTGGGTGAGTGAGTGGGTGGGTGAGTGAGTGGGCGAGTGAGTGGGTGAGTGGGTGGGTGAGTGAGTGAGTTGGTGAGTGAGTAAGTGAGTGGGTGAGTGAGTGGGTGAGTGAGTGGGTGAGTGGGTGAGTGAGTGAGTGGGTGAGTGAGTGGGTGAGTGAGTGGGTGGGTCAGTGAGTGGGTGAGTGAGTGGGTGGGTGAGTGAGTGGGTGAGTGGGTGAGTGAGTGGGTGAGTGAGTGGGTGGGTGAGTGAGTGAGTGGGTGAGTGAGTGGGTGGGTCAGTGAGTGGGTGAGTGAGTGGGTGAGTGAGTGGGTAAGTGAGTGAGTGGGCGAGTGAGTGGGTGAGTGGGTGGGTGAGTGAGTGAGTTGGTGAGTGAGTAAGTGAGTGGGTGAGTGAGTGAGTGGGTGAGTGGGTGAGTGAGTGAGTGGGTGAGTGAGTGGGTGAGTGAGTGGGTGGGTCAGTGAGTGGGTGAGTGAGTGGGTGGGTGAGTGGGTGAGTGGGTGAGTGAGTGGGTGAGTGAGTAAGTGGGTGAGTGAGTGAGTGAGTGGGTGAGTGAGTGGGTGAGTGGGTGAGTGAGTGGGTGAGTGGGTGAGTGAGTGAGTGAGTGAGTGGGTGAGTGAGTGGGTGAGTGAGTGGGTGGGTCAGTGAGTGGGTGAGTGAGTGGGTGGGTGAGTGAGTGGGTGAGTGGGTGAGTGGGTGAGTGAGTGAGTGAGTGGGTGAGTGAGTGGGTGAGTGAGTGGGTGGGTCAGTGAGTGGGTGAGTGAGTGGGTGGGTGAGTGAGTGGGTGAGTGGGTGAGTGGGTGAGTGAGTAAGTGGGTGAGTGAGTGGGTGAGTGAGTGGGTGAGTGGGTGAGTGAGTGGGTGAGTGGGTGAGTGAGTGGGTGAGTGAGTAAGTGGGTGAGTGAGTAAGTGGGTGAGTGAGTGAGTGGGTGAGTGAGTGGGTGAGTGGGTGAGTGAGTGGGTGAGTGGGTGAGTGAGTGGGTGAGTGAGTAAGTGGGTGAGTGAGTGAGTGGGTGAGTGAGTGGGTGAGTGAGTGGGTGAGTGGGTGAGTGAGTGGGTGAGTGAGTAAGTGGGTGAGTGAGTGAGTGGGTGAGTGAGTGGGTGAGTGGGTGAGTGAGTGGGTGAGTGGGTGAGTGAGTGGGTGAGTGGGTGAGTGAGTGGGTGAGTGAGTGGGTGAGTGGGTGAGTGAGTGAGTGGGTGAGTGGGTGAGTGAGTGGGTGAGTGAGTGGGTGAGTGGGTGAGTGAGTGGGTGAGTGAGTGGATGAGTGGCTGCTGGTAATATATTGATGCAGCTGATGATGATGATACTGCCGATGATGATTATGCTGCTGACGATGCTGCTGCTGCTGATGCTGATGATGATGCTGATGATGTAGCTGATGCTTCTGATGATGCTGCTGCTGCTGCTGCTGATGATGATGCTGATGATGTAGCTGATGCTTCTGATGATGATGCTGCTGCTGCTGATGATGCTACTGATGATGCTGCTACTGATGATGCTGCTACTGATGATGCTGATGCTGATGATGCTGCTGCTGATGATGCTGCTACTGATGATGCTACTGGTGCTGCTGATGCTGCTGCTGCTGATGATGCTGATGATGTTGCTACTGATGATGCTGCTGATGCAGATGATGCTTCTGATGATGATGCTACTGATGCTGCTGTTGCTACAGCTGCGGATGCTGCTGCTGATGCTGCTGCTGCTGCTGATGATGCAGCAGCTGCTGCTGTTGCGGCTGCTGCTGCTGCTGCTGATGATTCTGCTGCTGATGGTGAATCAGCTGCTGCTGCTGCTGATGAATCTGCTGCTGATGATGATGATTCTGCTGCTGCTGATGATGATGAATCTGCTGCTGATGATGCTGCTGCTGTTGCTGCCGCTGCTGCTGCTGCTGCTGCTGATGATGATTCTGCTGCTGATGGTGAATCAGCTGCTGCTGCTGCTGATGAATCTGCTGCTGATGATGATTCTGCTGCTGCTGATGCTGCTGCTGATGATGATGATGATGATGCCGATGGGAGGCTGGGGGTTGGTTGGTGGTGCCTGGTGCAAGGGCAGTGTGCTGATGCTGCTGCTGATGCTGATGCTGATGATGCTGCTGCTGCTGATGATGATGCTGATGATGCTGATGATGCTGATCGTGAGAGAAGACAGAATCGTCTCCTGACGACGTGGAGGAGGTGGAGGAGGTGGAGGAGGTGGAGGAGGTGGTGGAGGTGGTGGAGGTGGTGGAGGTGGTGGAGGTGCGGTCTGCACCACGGACAGAGTTGACCTGGAGCAGATCCACAGGGTCAGAGAGCTCCAGGTAGTCCTGGCGGAGGGCGAGTTAGACACACACAGAGAGACACAGAGTCAGAGAGACACACAGAGACACACACACAGAGACACACACACAGAGACACACACAGAGACACACACACAGAGAGCTCCAGGTAGTCCTGGCGGAGGGCGAGTTAGACACACACAGAGAGACACAGAGTCAGAGAGACACACATAGAGACACACACAGAGACACACAGAGAGCTCCAGGTAGTCCTGGCGGAGGGCGAGTTAGACACACACAGAGAGACACAGAGTCAGAGAGAGACACAGAGACACACAGAGAGACACACACAGAGACACAGAGAGAGCTCCAGGTAGTCCTGGCGGAGGGCGAGTTAGACACACACAGAGAGACACACACAGAGACACAGAGTCAGAGAGACACACACAGAGAGACACAGAGTCAGAGAGACACACAGAGAGACACAGAGTCAGAGAGAGACACAGAGAGACACACAGAGACACAGAGAGAGACACACACAGAGACACACACACAGAGAGCTCCAGGTAGTCCTGGCGGAGGGCGAGTTAGACACACACAGAGAGACACACACAGAGACACAGAGTCATAGAGAGACACAGAGAGACACACAGAGAGACACACACAGAGACACACACACAGAGACACACACACAGAGACACAGAGAGACACACACAGAGACACACACACAGAGAGCTCCAGGTAGTCCTGGCGGAGGGAGAGTTAGACACACACAGAGAGACACAGAGTCAGAGAGACACACAGAGAGACACACACAGAGAGACACAGAGTCAGAGAGACACACACAGAGAGACACAGAGTCAGAGAGACACACACAGAGACACACAGAGAGCTCCAGGTAGTCCTGCGGAGGGCGAGGCAGACACACACAGAGAGACACAGAGTCAGAGAGACACACAGAGAGACACACACAGAGAGACACAGAGTCAGAGAGACACACAGAGACACACACACAGAGAGCTCCAGGTAGTCCTGGCGGAGGGAGAGGCAGAGACACACAGAGAGACACAGAGTCAGAGAGACACACAGAGAGACACAGAGTCAGAGAGACACACAGAGAGACACACACAGAGAGACACAGAGTCAGAGAGAGACACAGAGACACACAGAGAGACACACACAGAGACACAGAGAGAGCTCCAGGTAGTCCTGGCGGAGGGCGAGGCAGACACACACAGAGAGACACAGAGTCAGAGAGACACACAGAGAGACACAGAGAGACACACAGAGAGACACAGAGTCAGAGAGAGACACAGAGAGACACACAGAGAGACACAGAGTCAGAGAGACACACAGAGAGACACACACAGAGACACAGAGTCATAGAGAGACACAGAGAGACACAGAGAGACACACAGAGAGACACACACAGAGACACAGAGTCATAGAGAGACACAGAGAGACACACACAGAGACACACACAGAGACACAGAGTCAGAGAGACACACAGAGACACACACACACAGAGACACAGAGTCAGAGAGAGACACAGAGACACACAGAGTCAGAGAGACACACAGAGAGACACAGAGTCAGAGAGACACACAGAGAGACACAGAGAGACACACAGAGAGACACACACAGAGACACAGAGTCATAGAGAGACACAGAGAGACACAGAGAGACACACAGAGAGACACAGAGTCAGAGAGACACACAGAGAGACACAGAGAGACACACAGAGAGACACACACAGAGACACAGAGTCATAGAGAGACACAGAGACACACAGAGAGACACACACAGAGACACAGAGTCACACAGAGACACAGAGAGACACACACAGAGACACACACAGAGAGCTCCAGGTAGTCCTGGCGGAGGGAGAGTTAGAGACACACAGAGAGACACAGAGTCAGAGAGACACACAGAGAGACACAGAGTCAGAGAGACACAGAGTCAGAGAGACACAGAGAGCTCCAGGTAGTCCTGGCGGAGGGAGAGTTAGAGACACACAGAGAGACACAGAGTCAGAGAGACACACAGAGAGACACAGAGTCAGAGAGACACAGAGTCAGAGAGACACAGAGAGCTCCAGGTAGTCCTGGCGGAGGGCGAGGCAGACACACACAGAGAGACACAGAGTCAGAGAGACACACAGAGAGACACAGAGTCAGAGAGACACACAGAGAGACACACACAGAGAGACACAGAGTCAGAGAGACACACACAGAGAGACACAGAGTCAGAGAGACACACACAGAGACACACAGAGAGCTCCAGGTAGTCCTGCGGAGGGCGAGGCAGACACACACAGAGAGACACAGAGTCAGAGAGACACACAGAGAGACACACACAGAGAGACACAGAGTCAGAGAGAGACACAGAGACACACATAGAGACACACACAGAGACACAGAGTCAGAGAGACACACACAGAGACACAGAGAGCTCCAGGTAGTCCTGGCGGAGGGCGAGGCAGACACACACAGAGAGACACAGAGTCAGAGAGACACACAGAGAGACACAGAGTCAGAGAGACACACAGAGAGACACACACAGAGACACACACACAGAGACACACACAGAGACACACACACAGAGACACAGAGAGACACACACAGAGACACACACAGAGACACACACACAGAGACACACACACAGAGACACACAGAGACACACAGAGAGACACACACAGAGACACACACACAGAGACACACACACAGAGACACAGAGAGACACACACAGAGACACACACAGAGACACACACACAGAGACACACACACAGAGACACACAGAGACACACAGAGAGACACACACAGAGACACACAGAGAGACACACAGAGAGATACACAGACACAGAGTGACACACACAGAGACACACACAGAGACACACACAGAGACACACACAGAGACACACAGAGAGACACACAGAGAGATACACAGACACAGAGTGACACACAGAGAGACACACACAGAGACACACACAGAGACACACACACAGAGACACACAGAGACACACAGAGAGACACACACACAGAGACACACACAGAGACACACACACAGAGACACACACAGAGACACACACACAGAGACACACAGAGAGACACACACACAGAGACACACACACAGAGACACACACAGAGACACACACACAGAGACACACACAGAGACACACACACAGAGACACACAGAGAGACACACACACAGAGACACACACACAGAGACACACACAGAGACACACACACAGAGAGACACACACAGAGACACAGAGTCAGAGAGAGACACAGAGACACACATAGAGACACAGAGAGAGCTCCAGGTAGTCCTGGCGGAGGGCGAGGCAGACACACACAGAGAGACACAGAGTCAGAGAGACACACAGAGAGACACAGAGTCAGAGAGACACACAGAGAGACACAGAGTCAGAGAGACACACACAGAGACACACAGAGAGACACACAGAGAGACACACAGAGAGACACACACAGAGACACACACACAGAGAGCTCCAGGTAGTCCTGGCGGAGGGAGAGTTAGACACACACAGAGAGACACAGAGAGACACACACACAGAGACACAGAGTCATAGAGAGACACAGAGAGACACACAGAGAGACACACACAGAGAGACACACACACAGAGACACACAGAGACACACACACAGAGACACAGAGTCATAGAGAGACACAGAGAGACACACACAGAGACACACAGAGAGACACACACACAGAGACACAGAGTCATAGAGAGACACAGAGAGACACACACAGAGACACACAGAGAGACACACACACAGAGACACAGAGTCATAGAGAGACACAGAGAGACACACACAGAGACACAGAGTCATAGAGAGACACAGAGAGACACACACAGAGACACACAGAGAGACACACACACAGAGAGCTCCAGGTAGTCCTGGCGGAGGGCGAGGCAGACACACACAGAGAGACACAGAGTCAGAGAGACACACAGAGAGACACACACAGAGACACACAGAGTCAGAGAGACACACAGAGAGACACAGAGTCAGAGAGACACAGACTCAGAGAGACACACAGAGAGACACACACAGAGAGACACAGAGACACACAGAGAGACACACACAGAGACACACAGAGAGCTCCAGGTAGTCCTGGCGGAGGGCGAGTTAGACACACACAGAGAGACACAGAGTCAGAGAGACACACAGAGAGACACACAGAGAGACACACACAGAGAGACACACACAGAGACACACACACAGAGACACACACACAGAGAGCTCCAGGTAGTCCTGGCGGAGGGCGAGTTAGACACACACAGAGAGACACAGAGTCAGAGAGACACACAGAGAGACACACACAGAGACACAGAGTCAGAGAGAGACACAGAGACACACAGAGAGACACACACAGAGACACAGAGAGACACAGAGAGACACAGAGTCAGAGAGACACACAGAGACACACAGAGAGACACAGAGTCAGAGAGAGACACACAGAGAGACACAGAGAGACACACACAGAGATACAGTGACACAGAGACACACGCAGAGAGAGAGAGACACAGAGACACAGAGACACACAGAGAGACACACAGAGACACACACAGAGGGATACACAGACACAGAGTGACACACACAGAGACACACACAGAGAGCTCCAGGTAGTCCTGGGGAGGGCAGAGGCAGTGAGTCACAGAGACACACACAGAGACACACACAGAGACACACAGACACACACAGAGACACAGAGTCACACACAGAGACACACACAGAGACACACACAGAGACACACAGACACACACAGAGACACAGAGACACACACAGAGACACACACACAGAGACACAGATACACACACACAGAGACACACAGACACACACAGAGACACAGAGTCACACACAGAGACACACACAGAGACACACACAGAGACACACAGACACACACAGAGACACAGAGACACACACAGAGACACACACACAGAGACACAGAGACACACACACACAGACACACACACAGAGACACAGAGACACACACACACAGACACACACAGACACACACAGAGACACACACAGAGACACACAGACACACACACACAGACACACACACACAGACACACACACACACAGAGACACAGAGACACACACACACAGACACACACACACAGACACACACACACACACACAGAGACACAGAGACACACACACACAGACACACACACAGAGACACAGAGACACACACACACAGACACCCACAGAGACACACAGACACACACACAGAGACACAGAGACACACACACAGAGACACAGAGACACACACACACAGACACACACAGAGACACAGAGACACACACAGAGACACACAGACACACACACACAGACACACACACACAGACACACACACACACAGAGACACAGAGACACACACACACACACACAGAGACACACAGACACAGACACACACACAGACACACACAGACACACAGACACACCCCCCCCCCCCAACTCACATCCTGAGTGGTGATGCTGAGGATACGGTCCAAATCCTCCACGAGCTGGTGGAACGTGGGTCTCTGGCTCGGCATCGAAGCCCAGCAGTCTCGCATCATCATGTAGCTGTCAACAACAACAACCACAACAACAACCACAACAACAACCACAACACAGGGTTACACAACAACAACCACCACCACCACCTCCCCCACCACCACCACCACCACCACCACCTCCACATCCACCTTAACCACCACCCCCACCATCTCCACCTCTAGCACCACCACCCCCACCACCCCCACCACCACCACCACCACCACAACCCCCACCACCACCACCACCCCCACCACCACCACCACAACCCCCACCACCACCACCACCACCACCACAACCACCACCAAAACCCCCACCACCACCACCACCACCACCACAACCCCCACCACCACCACCACCCCCACCACCACCACCACCACCCCCACCACCCCCACCACCACCACCACCACAACCCCCACCCCCACCACCACCACCACCACCACCACCACCACAACCCCCACCACCACCACCACCACCACCACAGTTGTTGTGCTACTCACAGCTCGTGGTTGCAGTTGCTGGGCTGTTCCATTCGGTATCCGTCACGAAGCAGCTTAAACAACTCCTCCACTGGGATGCCGGGATAGGGAGATCCACCCAGAGTGAAGGTCTCCCACAGGAGCACTCCGAACGACCAGCTGGTGAGACACAGAGAGAGACACAGAGACACTGAGACACAGAGACACAGAGACACTGAGACACAGACACACTGAGACACAGAGACACAGAGACACAGGGATGCCGGGATAGGGAGATCCACCCAGAGTGAAGGTCTCCCACAGGAGCACTCCGAACGACCAGCTGGTGAGACACAGAGAGAGACACAGAGACACTGAGACACAGAGACACAGAGACACTGAGACACAGACACACTGAGACACAGAGACACAGAGACACAGGGATGCCGGGATAGGGAGATCCACCCAGAGTGAACGTCTCCCACAGGAGCACTCCGAACGACCAGCTGGTGAGACACAGAGACACAGACACACAGAGAGAGACACTGAGAGACAGAGAGACACAGAGAGAGACACAGAGACACTGAGACACTGAGACACAGAGACACTGAGACACAGAGACACTAAAACACAGACACACAGAGACACAGAGACACAGGGATGCCGGGATAGGGAGATCCACCCAGAGTGAACGTCTCCCACAGGAGCACTCCGAACGACCAGCTGGTGAGACACAGAGACACAGACACACAGAGAGAGACACTGAGAGACAGAGAGACACAGAGAGAGACACAGAGAGAGACACAGACACACAGAGACACACAGAGACACAGGGATGCCGGGATAGGGAGATCCACCCAGAGTGAAGGTCTCCCACAGGAGCACTCCGAACGACCAGCTGGTGAGACACAGAGAGAGACACAGACACACAGAGAGAGACACTGAGAGACAGAGAGAGACACAGACACACTGAGACACAGAGACACTGAGACACTGAGACACTGAGACACAGAGACACAGAGACACAGGGATGCCGGAATAGGGAGATCCACCCAGAGTGAACGTCTCCCACAGGAGCACTCCGAACGACCAGCTGGTGAGACACAGACACACAGACACACAGAGAGACACTGAGAGACAGAGAGAGACACAGAGAGAGACACAGAGACACAGACACACAGAGACACAGAGACACAGAGACACAGGGATGCCGGGATAGGGAGATCCACCCAGAGTGAACGTCTCCCACAGGAGCACTCCGAACGACCAGCTGGTGAGACACAGACACACAGACACACAGAGAGAGACACTGAGAGACAGAGAGACACAGAGAGAGACACAGAGACACAGACACACAGAGACACAGAGACACAGAGACACAGGGATGCCGGGATAGGGAGATCCACCCAGAGTGAAGGTCTCCCACAGCAGCACTCCGAACGACCAGCTGGTGAGACACAGACACACAGACACACAGAGACACAGAGACACAGAGACACAGAGACACAGAGAGAGACACAGACACACTGAGACACTGAGACACAGAGACACAGGGATGCCGGGATAGGGAGATCCACCCAGAGTGAAGGTCTCCCACAGGAGCACTCCGAACGACCAGCTGGTGAGACACAGAGAGAGACACAGAGACACTGAGACACAGACACACAGAGAGACACAGAGACACAGAGACACTGAGACACAGAGACACTGAGACACAGGGATGCCGGGATAGGGAGATCCACCCAGAGTGAACGTCTCCCACAGGAGCACTCCGAACGACCAGCTGGTGAGACACAGAGACACAGAGACACAGAGAGAGACACTGAGAGACAGAGAGACACAGAGAGACACAGAGACACAGACACACTGAGACACAGAGACACAGAGACACAGAGAGAGACACTAAGAGACAGAGAGACACAGAGACACTGAGACACAGAGACACTGAGACACTGGGATGCCGGGATAGGGAGATCCACCCAGAGTGAAGGTCTCCCACAGGAGCACTCCGAACGACCAGCTGGTGAGACACAGACACACAGACACACTGAGACACAGAGACACAGAGACACAGAGACACAGAGACACAGACAGAGACACAGAGACACAGAGACACAGACAGAGACACAGAGACACAGACAGAGTGTATGAGTGAGTGAGTGAGTGTGTGAGTGAGTGTATGAGTGAGTGAGAGAGTGAGTGTATGAGTGAGTGAGTGAGTGTATGAGTGAGTGTATGAGTGAGTGTATGAGTGAGTGTATGAGTGAGTGAGTGTATGAGTGAGTGAGTGTATGAGTGAGTGAGTGTATGAGTGAGTGTATGAGTGAGTGGGTGAGTGTATGAGTGAGTGGGTGAGTGAGTGAGTGTGTGAGTGAGTGAGTGAGTGTATGAGTGAGTGAGTGGGTGAGTGAGTGTGTGAGTGAGTGAGTGAGTGTATGAGTGAGTGAGTGTATGAGTGAGTGAGTGTATGAGTGAGTGAGTGTATGAGTGAGTGGGTGAGTGTATGAGTGAGTGGGTGAGTGAGTGAGTGAGTGAGTGTATGAGTGAGTGTATGAGTGGTGAGTGTATGAGTGAGTGTATGAGTGAGTGGTGAGTGAGTGGTGAGTGAGTGTATGAGTGAGTGAGTGGTGAGTGAGTGGTGAGTGAGTGTATGAGTGAGTGAGTGGTGAGTGAGTGGTGAGTGAGTGAGTGGTGAGTGAGTGGTGAGTGAGTGGTGAGTGAGTGAGTGGTGAGTGAGTGGTGAGTGAGTGGTGAGTGAGTGTATGAGTGAGTGAGTGAGTGGTGAGTGAGTGGTGAGTGAGTGAGTGGTGAGTGAGTGGTGAGTGAGTGAGTGGTGAGTGAGTGGTGAGTGAGTGTATGAGTGAGTGTATGAGTGAGTGAGTGAGTGAGTGAGTGGTGAGTGGTGAGTGAGTGTATGAGTGAGTGAGTGGTGAGTGGTGAGTGAGTGAGTGAGTGGTGAGTGAGTGGTGAGTGAGTGGTGAGTGAGTGAGTGTATGAGTGAGTGAGTGAGTGGTGAGTGAGTGGTGAGTGAGTGGTGAGTGTGTGAGTGAGTGTATGAGTGAGTGAGTGGTGAGTGAGTGAGTGGTGAGTGAGTGAGTGGTGAGTGAGTGGTGAGTGTGTGAGTGAGTGGTGAGTGAGTGGTGAGTGAGTGAGTGACATGGTGAGTGAGTGAGTGGTGAGTGTGTGAGTGAGTGGTGAGTGAGTGGTGAGTGAGTGAGTGACATGGTGAGTGAGTGAGTGGTGAGTGTGAGTGAGTGGTGAGTGAGTGGTGAGTGAGTGTATGAGTGAGTGAGTGGTGAGTGAGTGGTGAGTGAGTGTATGAGTGAGTGTATGAGTGGTGAGTGTATGAGTGAGTGTATGAGTGAGTGTATGAGTGAGTGGTGAGTGAGTGGTGAGTGTGTGAGTGAGTGTATGAGTGAGTGTATGAGTGAGTGAGTGTATGAGTGAGTGAGTGTATGAGTGAGTGAGTGTATGAGTGAGTGGTGAGTGAGTGGTGAGTGTGTGAGTGAGTGAGTGAGTGTATGAGTGAGTGTATGAGTGGTGAGTGTATGAGTGAGTGAGTGTATGAGTGAGTGTATGAGTGAGTGTGTGAGTGAGTGGTGAGTGAGTGGTGAGTGAGTGTATGAGTGAGTGAGTGAGTGGTGAGTGAGTGGTGAGTGAGTGAGTGTATGAGTGAGTGGTGAGTGAGTGGTGAGTGAGTGTATGAGTGAGTGAGTGGTGAGTGAGTGGTGAGTGAGTGTATGAGTGAGTGAGTGGTGAGTGAGTGGTGAGTGAGTGAGTGGTGAGTGAGTGGTGAGTGTGTGAGTGAGTGGTGAGTGAGTGAGTGGTGAGTGAGTGGTGAGTGAGTGGTGAGTGAGTGGTGAGTGAGTGTATGAGTGAGTGTATGAGTGTGTGAGTGAGTGAGTGGTGAGTGAGTGGTGAGTGAGTGGTGAGTGAGTGGTGAGTGTGATGAGTGTGTGAGTGAGTGAGTGGTGAGTGAGTGAGTGAGTGAGTGAGTGGTGAGTGAGTGGTGAGTGAGTGTATGAGTGAGTGTGTGAGTGTGTGAGTGAGTGAGTGGTGAGTGAGTGGTGAGTGAGTGGTGAGTGAGTGGTGAGTGAGTGTATGAGTGAGTGTGTGAGTGGTGAGTGTGTGAGTGTGTGAGTGAGTGAGTGGTGAGTGAGTGAGTGAGTGAGTGAGTGAGTGGTGAGTGAGTGGTGAGTGAGTGTATGAGTGAGTGTATGAGTGTGTGAGTGAGTGAGTGGTGAGTGAGTGGTGAGTGAGTGGTGAGTGAGTGGTGAGTGAGTGTATGAGTGAGTGTGTGAGTGGTGAGTGTGTGAGTGTGTGAGTGAGTGAGTGGTGAGTGAGTGAGTGAGTGGTGAGTGAGTGAGTGGTGAGTGAGTGAGTGATGAGTGAGTGTGTGAGTGAGTGAGTGGTGAGTGAGTGAGTGAGTGAGTGAGTGGTGAGTGAGTGTGTGAGTGAGTGAGTGAGTGGTGAGTGTGTGAGTGTGTGAGTGAGTGAGTGGTGAGGTGAGTGAGTGAGTGGTGAGTGAGTGGTGAGTGGTGAGTGGTGAGTGAGTGAGTGAGTGAGTGAGTGAGTGAGTGAGTGAGTGGTGAGTGAGTGTATGAGTGAGTGAGTGAGTGAGTGAGTGAGTGAGTGGTGAGTGAGTGTGTGAGTGAGTGAGTGAGTGTATGAGTGAGTGTATGAGTGAGTGGTGAGTGGTGAGTGAGTGTGTGTGTGAGAGTGAGTGAGTGGTGAGTGAGTGGTGAGGTGAGTGAGTGGTGAGTGAGTGGTGAGTGAGTGGTGAGTGAGTGTATGAGTGTGTGAGTGAGGTGAGTGGTGAGTGAGTGAGTGGTGTGAGTGAGTGGTGAGTGAGTGAGTGATGAGTGAGTGAGTGGTGAGTGGTGAGTGAGTGGTGAGTGAGTGAGTGGTGAGTGAGTGGTGAGTGAGTGAGTGAGTGAGTGGTGAGTGAGTGAGTGGTGAGTGAGTGTGTGAGTGAGTGGTGAGTGAGTGAGTGGTGAGTGAGTGAGTGAGTGGTGAGTGAGTGAGGTGAGTGAGTGAGTGAGTGATGGTGAGTGAGTGGTGAGTGAGTGAGTGGTGAGTGAGTGAGTGGTGAGTGAGTGAGTGGTGAGTGAGTGAGTGAGTGAGTGAGTGAGTGGTGAGTGAGTGGTGAGTGAGTGAGTGAGTGGTGAGTGAGTGGTGAGTGAGTGAGTGAGTGGTGAGTGAGTGGTGAGTGAGTGGTGAGTGAGTGAGTGAGTGTATGAGTGAGTGAGTGGTGAGTGAGTGAGTGGTGAGTGAGTGAGTGGTGAGTGAGTGGTGAGTGTGTGAGTGAGTGGTGAGTGAGTGGTGAGTGAGTGAGGATGGTGAGTGAGTGAGCTTGAGTGAGTGAGTGAGTGAGTGTGTGAGTGAGAGTGAGTGGTGAGTGAGTGAGTGAGGTGGTGAGTGAGTGAGTGGAGTGAGTGGTGAGTGAGTGAGTGGTGAGTGAGTGAGTGGTGAGTGGAGTGAGTGAGTGAGAGTGAGGTGAGTGAGTGAGTGAAGTGGAGTGAGTGGTGAGTGAGTGAGTGGTGAGTGAGTGAGTGGTGAGTGAGTGAGTGGTGAGTGAGTGGTGAGTGAGTGAGTGAGTGGTGAGTGAGTGAGTGAGTGAGTGAGTGAGTGGAGTGAGTGGTGAGTGAGTGGAGGTGAGTGAGTGGTGAGTGAGTGAGTGAGTGAGTGTGAGTGAGTAGTGTGAGTGAGTGAGTGGAGTGAGTGAGTGAGTGAGTGAGTGAGTGAGTGGTGAGTGAGTGAGTGAGTGTGTGAGTGAGTGAGTGATGAGTGGTGAGTGAGTGAGTGGTGAGTGAGTGGTGAGTGAGTGAGTGAGTGAGTGAGCTGGTGAGTGAGTGAGTGAGTGAGTGAGTGAGTGGGAGTGATTGAGTGAGTGAGGTGGTGAGTGAGTGAGTGTGAGTGGTGAGGTGAGTGAGTGGTGAGTGATGGTGAGTGAGTGAGTGCGTGGTGAGTGAGTGGTGAGTGAGTGGTGAGTGAGTGAGAGTGAGTGAGTGAGTGAGTGCTGAGTGATGTGAGTGGTGAGTGAGTGGTGCGTGAGTGGTGAGTGAGTGGTGGTGAGTGAGTGGAGTGAGTGGTGAGTGAGTGAGTGTAGTGAGTGAGTGAGTGAGTGAGTGCGTGAGGTGAGTGGTGAGTGGAGTGTAGAGTGAGTGAGTGAGTGAGTGAGTGAGTGAGAGTGAGTGGTGAGGGAGTGAGTGAGTGAGTGAGTGAGTCGAGTGTGAGTGAGTGAGTGAGTGTATGAGCTGAGTGTATGAGCTGAGTGAGTGAGTGTGAGTGAGTGGTGAGTGAGCTGGTGAGTGCGTGGTGCGTGGTGAGTGAGCTGAGGTGAGTGAGCTGTGGTGCGAGTGTAGTGTAGTGAGTGACGTGAGTCGAGTGAGTGAGTGAGCTGAGTGAGTAGAGTGAGTGAG
>NW_027615722.1:2500-36500 GCF_965212315.1 Lampetra planeri
TTAGGGTTAGGGTTAGGGTTAGGGTTAGGGTTAGGGTTAGGGTTAGGGTTAGGGTTAGGGTTAGGGTTAGGGTTAGGGTTAGGGTTAGGGTTAGGGTTAGGGTTAGGGTTAGGGTTAGGGTTAGGGTTAGGGTTAGGGTTAGGGTTAGGGTTAGGGTTAGGGTTAGGGTTAGGGTTAGGGTTAGGGTTAGGGTTAGGGTTAGGGTTAGGGTTAGGGTTAGGGTTAGGGTTAGGGTTAGGGTTAGGGTTAGGGTTAGGGTTAGGGTTAGGGTTAGGGTTAGGGTTAGGGTTAGGGTTAGGGTTAGGGTTAGGGTTAGGGTTAGGGTTAGGGTTAGGGTTAGGGTTAGGGTTAGGGTTAGGGTTAGGGTTAGGGTTAGGGTTAGGGTTAGGGTTAGGGTTAGGGTTAGGGTTAGGGTTAGGGTTAGGGTTAGGGTTAGGGTTAGGGTTAGGGTTAGGGTTAGGGTTAGGGTTAGGGTTAGGGTTAGGGTTAGGGTTAGGGTTAGGGTTAGGGTTAGGGTTAGGGTTAGGGTTAGGGTTAGGGTTAGGGTTAGGGTTAGGGTTAGGGTTAGGGTTAGGGTTAGGGTTAGGGTTAGGGTTAGGGTTAGGGTTAGGGTTAGGGTTAGGGTTAGGGTTAGGGTTAGGGTTAGGGTTAGGGTTAGGGTTAGGGTTAGGGTTAGGGTTAGGGTTAGGGTTAGGGTTAGGGTTAGGGTTAGGGTTAGGGTTAGGGTTAGGGTTAGGGTTAGGGTTAGGGTTAGGGTTAGGGTTAGGGTTAGGGTTAGGGTTAGGGTTAGGGTTAGGGTTAGGGTTAGGGTTAGGGTTAGGGTTAGGGTTAGGGTTAGGGTTAGGGTTAGGGTTAGGGTTAGGGTTAGGGTTAGGGTTAGGGTTAGGGTTAGGGTTAGGGTTAGGGTTAGGGTTAGGGTTAGGGTTAGGGTTAGGGTTAGGGTTAGGGTTAGGGTTAGGGTTAGGGTTAGGGTTAGGGTTAGGGTTAGGGTTAGGGTTAGGGTTAGGGTTAGGGTTAGGGTTAGGGTTAGGGTTAGGGTTAGGGTTAGGGTTAGGGTTAGGGTTAGGGTTAGGGTTAGGGTTAGGGTTAGGGTTAGGGTTAGGGTTAGGGTTAGGGTTAGGGTTAGGGTTAGGGTTAGGGTTAGGGTTAGGGTTAGGGTTAGGGTTAGGGTTAGGGTTAGGGTTAGGGTTAGGGTTAGGGTTAGGGTTAGGGTTAGGGTTAGGGTTAGGGTTAGGGTTAGGGTTAGGGTTAGGGTTAGGGTTAGGGTTAGGGTTAGGGTTAGGGTTAGGGTTAGGGTTAGGGTTAGGGTTAGGGTTAGGGTTAGGGTTAGGGTTAGGGTTAGGGTTAGGGTTAGGGTTAGGGTTAGGGTTAGGGTTAGGGTTAGGGTTAGGGTTAGGGTTAGGGTTAGGGTTAGGGTTAGGGTTAGGGTTAGGGTTAGGGTTAGGGTTAGGGTTAGGGTTAGGGTTAGGGTTAGGGTTAGGGTTAGGGTTAGGGTTAGGGTTAGGGTTAGGGTTAGGGTTAGGGTTAGGGTTAGGGTTAGGGTTAGGGTTAGGGTTAGGGTTAGGGTTAGGGTTAGGGTTAGGGTTAGGGTTAGGGTTAGGGTTAGGGTTAGGGTTAGGGTTAGGGTTAGGGTTAGGGTTAGGGTTAGGGTTAGGGTTAGGGTTAGGGTTAGGGTTAGGGTTAGGGTTAGGGTTAGGGTTAGGGTTAGGGTTAGGGTTAGGGTTAGGGTTAGGGTTAGGGTTAGGGTTAGGGTTAGGGTTAGGGTTAGGGTTAGGGTTAGGGTTAGGGTTAGGGTTAGGGTTAGGGTTAGGGTTAGGGTTAGGGTTAGGGTTAGGGTTAGGGTTAGGGTTAGGGTTAGGGTTAGGGTTAGGGTTAGGGTTAGGGTTAGGGTTAGGGTTAGGGTTAGGGTTAGGGTTAGGGTTAGGGTTAGGGTTAGGGTTAGGGTTAGGGTTAGGGTTAGGGTTAGGGTTAGGGTTAGGGTTAGGGTTAGGGTTAGGGTTAGGGTTAGGGTTAGGGTTAGGGTTAGGGTTAGGGTTAGGGTTAGGGTTAGGGTTAGGGTTAGGGTTAGGGTTAGGGTTAGGGTTAGGGTTAGGGTTAGGGTTAGGGTTAGGGTTAGGGTTAGGGTTAGGGTTAGGGTTAGGGTTAGGGTTAGGGTTAGGGTTAGGGTTAGGGTTAGGGTTAGGGTTAGGGTTAGGGTTAGGGTTAGGGTTAGGGTTAGGGTTAGGGTTAGGGTTAGGGTTAGGGTTAGGGTTAGGGTTAGGGTTAGGGTTAGGGTTAGGGTTAGGGTTAGGGTTAGGGTTAGGGTTAGGGTTAGGGTTAGGGTTAGGGTTAGGGTTAGGGTTAGGGTTAGGGTTAGGGTTAGGGTTAGGGTTAGGGTTAGGGTTAGGGTTAGGGTTAGGGTTAGGGTTAGGGTTAGGGTTAGGGTTAGGGTTAGGGTTAGGGTTAGGGTTAGGGTTAGGGTTAGGGTTAGGGTTAGGGTTAGGGTTAGGGTTAGGGTTAGGGTTAGGGTTAGGGTTAGGGTTAGGGTTAGGGTTAGGGTTAGGGTTAGGGTTAGGGTTAGGGTTAGGGTTAGGGTTAGGGTTAGGGTTAGGGTTAGGGTTAGGGTTAGGGTTAGGGTTAGGGTTAGGGTTAGGGTTAGGGTTAGGGTTAGGGTTAGGGTTAGGGTTAGGGTTAGGGTTAGGGTTAGGGTTAGGGTTAGGGTTAGGGTTAGGGTTAGGGTTAGGGTTAGGGTTAGGGTTAGGGTTAGGGTTAGGGTTAGGGTTAGGGTTAGGGTTAGGGTTAGGGTTAGGGTTAGGGTTAGGGTTAGGGTTAGGGTTAGGGTTAGGGTTAGGGTTAGGGTTAGGGTTAGGGTTAGGGTTAGGGTTAGGGTTAGGGTTAGGGTTAGGGTTAGGGTTAGGGTTAGGGTTAGGGTTAGGGTTAGGGTTAGGGTTAGGGTTAGGGTTAGGGTTAGGGTTAGGGTTAGGGTTAGGGTTAGGGTTAGGGTTAGGGTTAGGGTTAGGGTTAGGGTTAGGGTTAGGGTTAGGGTTAGGGTTAGGGTTAGGGTTAGGGTTAGGGTTAGGGTTAGGGTTAGGGTTAGGGTTAGGGTTAGGGTTAGGGTTAGGGTTAGGGTTAGGGTTAGGGTTAGGGTTAGGGTTAGGGTTAGGGTTAGGGTTAGGGTTAGGGTTAGGGTTAGGGTTAGGGTTAGGGTTAGGGTTAGGGTTAGGGTTAGGGTTAGGGTTAGGGTTAGGGTTAGGGTTAGGGTTAGGGTTAGGGTTAGGGTTAGGGTTAGGGTTAGGGTTAGGGTTAGGGTTAGGGTTAGGGTTAGGGTTAGGGTTAGGGTTAGGGTTAGGGTTAGGGTTAGGGTTAGGGTTAGGGTTAGGGTTAGGGTTAGGGTTAGGGTTAGGGTTAGGGTTAGGGTTAGGGTTAGGGTTAGGGTTAGGGTTAGGGTTAGGGTTAGGGTTAGGGTTAGGGTTAGGGTTAGGGTTAGGGTTAGGGTTAGGGTTAGGGTTAGGGTTAGGGTTAGGGTTAGGGTTAGGGTTAGGGTTAGGGTTAGGGTTAGGGTTAGGGTTAGGGTTAGGGTTAGGGTTAGGGTTAGGGTTAGGGTTAGGGTTAGGGTTAGGGTTAGGGTTAGGGTTAGGGTTAGGGTTAGGGTTAGGGTTAGGGTTAGGGTTAGGGTTAGGGTTAGGGTTAGGGTTAGGGTTAGGGTTAGGGTTAGGGTTAGGGTTAGGGTTAGGGTTAGGGTTAGGGTTAGGGTTAGGGTTAGGGTTAGGGTTAGGGTTAGGGTTAGGGTTAGGGTTAGGGTTAGGGTTAGGGTTAGGGTTAGGGTTAGGGTTAGGGTTAGGGTTAGGGTTAGGGTTAGGGTTAGGGTTAGGGTTAGGGTTAGGGTTAGGGTTAGGGTTAGGGTTAGGGTTAGGGTTAGGGTTAGGGTTAGGGTTAGGGTTAGGGTTAGGGTTAGGGTTAGGGTTAGGGTTAGGGTTAGGGTTAGGGTTAGGGTTAGGGTTAGGGTTAGGGTTAGGGTTAGGGTTAGGGTTAGGGTTAGGGTTAGGGTTAGGGTTAGGGTTAGGGTTAGGGTTAGGGTTAGGGTTAGGGTTAGGGTTAGGGTTAGGGTTAGGGTTAGGGTTAGGGTTAGGGTTAGGGTTAGGGTTAGGGTTAGGGTTAGGGTTAGGGTTAGGGTTAGGGTTAGGGTTAGGGTTAGGGTTAGGGTTAGGGTTAGGGTTAGGGTTAGGGTTAGGGTTAGGGTTAGGGTTAGGGTTAGGGTTAGGGTTAGGGTTAGGGTTAGGGTTAGGGTTAGGGTTAGGGTTAGGGTTAGGGTTAGGGTTAGGGTTAGGGTTAGGGTTAGGGTTAGGGTTAGGGTTAGGGTTAGGGTTAGGGTTAGGGTTAGGGTTAGGGTTAGGGTTAGGGTTAGGGTTAGGGTTAGGGTTAGGGTTAGGGTTAGGGTTAGGGTTAGGGTTAGGGTTAGGGTTAGGGTTAGGGTTAGGGTTAGGGTTAGGGTTAGGGTTAGGGTTAGGGTTAGGGTTAGGGTTAGGGTTAGGGTTAGGGTTAGGGTTAGGGTTAGGGTTAGGGTTAGGGTTAGGGTTAGGGTTAGGGTTAGGGTTAGGGTTAGGGTTAGGGTTAGGGTTAGGGTTAGGGTTAGGGTTAGGGTTAGGGTTAGGGTTAGGGTTAGGGTTAGGGTTAGGGTTAGGGTTAGGGTTAGGGTTAGGGTTAGGGTTAGGGTTAGGGTTAGGGTTAGGGTTAGGGTTAGGGTTAGGGTTAGGGTTAGGGTTAGGGTTAGGGTTAGGGTTAGGGTTAGGGTTAGGGTTAGGGTTAGGGTTAGGGTTAGGGTTAGGGTTAGGGTTAGGGTTAGGGTTAGGGTTAGGGTTAGGGTTAGGGTTAGGGTTAGGGTTAGGGTTAGGGTTAGGGTTAGGGTTAGGGTTAGGGTTAGGGTTAGGGTTAGGGTTAGGGTTAGGGTTAGGGTTAGGGTTAGGGTTAGGGTTAGGGTTAGGGTTAGGGTTAGGGTTAGGGTTAGGGTTAGGGTTAGGGTTAGGGTTAGGGTTAGGGTTAGGGTTAGGGTTAGGGTTAGGGTTAGGGTTAGGGTTAGGGTTAGGGTTAGGGTTAGGGTTAGGGTTAGGGTTAGGGTTAGGGTTAGGGTTAGGGTTAGGGTTAGGGTTAGGGTTAGGGTTAGGGTTAGGGTTAGGGTTAGGGTTAGGGTTAGGGTTAGGGTTAGGGTTAGGGTTAGGGTTAGGGTTAGGGTTAGGGTTAGGGTTAGGGTTAGGGTTAGGGTTAGGGTTAGGGTTAGGGTTAGGGTTAGGGTTAGGGTTAGGGTTAGGGTTAGGGTTAGGGTTAGGGTTAGGGTTAGGGTTAGGGTTAGGGTTAGGGTTAGGGTTAGGGTTAGGGTTAGGGTTAGGGTTAGGGTTAGGGTTAGGGTTAGGGTTAGGGTTAGGGTTAGGGTTAGGGTTAGGGTTAGGGTTAGGGTTAGGGTTAGGGTTAGGGTTAGGGTTAGGGTTAGGGTTAGGGTTAGGGTTAGGGTTAGGGTTAGGGTTAGGGTTAGGGTTAGGGTTAGGGTTAGGGTTAGGGTTAGGGTTAGGGTTAGGGTTAGGGTTAGGGTTAGGGTTAGGGTTAGGGTTAGGGTTAGGGTTAGGGTTAGGGTTAGGGTTAGGGTTAGGGTTAGGGTTAGGGTTAGGGTTAGGGTTAGGGTTAGGGTTAGGGTTAGGGTTAGGGTTAGGGTTAGGGTTAGGGTTAGGGTTAGGGTTAGGGTTAGGGTTAGGGTTAGGGTTAGGGTTAGGGTTAGGGTTAGGGTTAGGGTTAGGGTTAGGGTTAGGGTTAGGGTTAGGGTTAGGGTTAGGGTTAGGGTTAGGGTTAGGGTTAGGGTTAGGGTTAGGGTTAGGGTTAGGGTTAGGGTTAGGGTTAGGGTTAGGGTTAGGGTTAGGGTTAGGGTTAGGGTTAGGGTTAGGGTTAGGGTTAGGGTTAGGGTTAGGGTTAGGGTTAGGGTTAGGGTTAGGGTTAGGGTTAGGGTTAGGGTTAGGGTTAGGGTTAGGGTTAGGGTTAGGGTTAGGGTTAGGGTTAGGGTTAGGGTTAGGGTTAGGGTTAGGGTTAGGGTTAGGGTTAGGGTTAGGGTTAGGGTTAGGGTTAGGGTTAGGGTTAGGGTTAGGGTTAGGGTTAGGGTTAGGGTTAGGGTTAGGGTTAGGGTTAGGGTTAGGGTTAGGGTTAGGGTTAGGGTTAGGGTTAGGGTTAGGGTTAGGGTTAGGGTTAGGGTTAGGGTTAGGGTTAGGGTTAGGGTTAGGGTTAGGGTTAGGGTTAGGGTTAGGGTTAGGGTTAGGGTTAGGGTTAGGGTTAGGGTTAGGGTTAGGGTTAGGGTTAGGGTTAGGGTTAGGGTTAGGGTTAGGGTTAGGGTTAGGGTTGAGGGTTAGGGTTAGGGTTAGGGTTAGGGTTAGGGTTAGGGTTAGGGTTAGGGTTAGGGTTAGGGTTAGGGTTAGGGTTAGGGTTAGGGTTAGGGTTAGGGTTAGGGTTAGGGTTAGGGTTAGGGTTAGGGTTAGGGTTAGGGTTAGGGTTAGGGTTAGGGTTAGGGTTAGGGTTAGGGTTAGGGTTAGGGTTAGGGTTAGGGTTAGGGTTAGGGTTAGGGTTAGGGTTAGGGTTAGGGTTAGGGTTAGGGTTAGGGTTAGGGTTAGGGTTAGGGTTAGGGTTAGGGTTAGGGTTAGGGTTAGGGTTAGGGTTAGGGTTAGGGTTAGGGTTAGGGTTAGGGTTAGGGTTAGGGTTAGGGTTAGGGTTAGGGTTAGGGTTAGGGTTAGGGTTAGGGTTAGGGTTAGGGTTAGGGTTAGGGTTAGGGTTAGGGTTAGGGTTAGGGTTAGGGTTAGGGTTAGGGTTAGGGTTAGGGTTAGGGTTAGGGTTAGGGTTAGGGTTAGGGTTAGGGTTAGGGTTAGGGTTAGGGTTAGGGTTAGGGTTAGGGTTAGGGTTAGGGTTAGGGTTAGGGTTAGGGTTAGGGTTAGGGTTAGGGTTAGGGTTAGGGTTAGGGTTAGGGTTAGGGTTAGGGTTAGGGTTAGGGTTAGGGTTAGGGTTAGGGTTAGGGTTAGGGTTAGGGTTAGGGTTAGGGTTAGGGTTAGGGTTAGGGTTAGGGTTAGGGTTAGGGTTAGGGTTAGGGTTAGGGTTAGGGTTAGGGTTAGGGTTAGGGTTAGGGTTAGGGTTAGGGTTAGGGTTAGGGTTAGGGTTAGGGTTAGGGTTAGGGTTAGGGTTAGGGTTAGGGTTAGGGTTAGGGTTAGGGTTAGGGTTAGGGTTAGGGTTAGGGTTAGGGTTAGGGTTAGGGTTAGGGTTAGGGTTAGGGTTAGGGTTAGGGTTAGGGTTAGGGTTAGGGTTAGGGTTAGGGTTAGGGTTAGGGTTAGGGTTAGGGTTAGGGTTAGGGTTAGGGTTAGGGTTAGGGTTAGGGTTAGGGTTAGGGTTAGGGTTAGGGTTAGGGTTAGGGTTAGGGTTAGGGTTAGGGTTAGGGTTAGGGTTAGGGTTAGGGTTAGGGTTAGGGTTAGGGTTAGGGTTAGGGTTAGGGTTAGGGTTAGGGTTAGGGTTAGGGTTAGGGTTAGGGTTAGGGTTAGGGTTAGGGTTAGGGTTAGGGTTAGGGTTAGGGTTAGGGTTAGGGTTAGGGTTAGGGTTAGGGTTAGGGTTAGGGTTAGGGTTAGGGTTAGGGTTAGGGTTAGGGTTAGGGTTAGGGTTAGGGTTAGGGTTAGGGTTAGGGTTAGGGTTAGGGTTAGGGTTAGGGTTAGGGTTAGGGTTAGGGTTAGGGTTAGGGTTAGGGTTAGGGTTAGGGTTAGGGTTAGGGTTAGGGTTAGGGTTAGGGTTAGGGTTAGGGTTAGGGTTAGGGTTAGGGTTAGGGTTAGGGTTAGGGTTAGGGTTAGGGTTAGGGTTAGGGTTAGGGTTAGGGTTAGGGTTAGGGTTAGGGTTAGGGTTAGGGTTAGGGTTAGGGTTAGGGTTAGGGTTAGGGTTAGGGTTAGGGTTAGGGTTAGGGTTAGGGTTAGGGTTAGGGTTAGGGTTAGGGTTAGGGTTAGGGTTAGGGTTAGGGTTAGGGTTAGGGTTAGGGTTAGGGTTAGGGTTAGGGTTAGGGTTAGGGTTAGGGTTAGGGTTAGGGTTAGGGTTAGGGTTAGGGTTAGGGTTAGGGTTAGGGTTAGGGTTAGGGTTAGGGTTAGGGTTAGGGTTAGGGTTAGGGTTAGGGTTAGGGTTAGGGTTAGGGTTAGGGTTAGGGTTAGGGTTAGGGTTAGGGTTAGGGTTAGGGTTAGGGTTAGGGTTAGGGTTAGGGTTAGGGTTAGGGTTAGGGTTAGGGTTAGGGTTAGGGTTAGGGTTAGGGTTAGGGTTAGGGTTAGGGTTAGGGTTAGGGTTAGGGTTAGGGTTAGGGTTAGGGTTAGGGTTAGGGTTAGGGTTAGGGTTAGGGTTAGGGTTAGGGTTAGGGTTAGGGTTAGGGTTAGGGTTAGGGTTAGGGTTAGGGTTAGGGTTAGGGTTAGGGTTAGGGTTAGGGTTAGGGTTAGGGTTAGGGTTAGGGTTAGGGTTAGGGTTAGGGTTAGGGTTAGGGTTAGGGTTAGGGTTAGGGTTAGGGTTAGGGTTAGGGTTAGGGTTAGGGTTAGGGTTAGGGTTAGGGTTAGGGTTAGGGTTAGGGTTAGGGTTAGGGTTAGGGTTAGGGTTAGGGTTAGGGTTAGGGTTAGGGTTAGGGTTAGGGTTAGGGTTAGGGTTAGGGTTAGGGTTAGGGTTAGGGTTAGGGTTAGGGTTAGGGTTAGGGTTAGGGTTAGGGTTAGGGTTAGGGTTAGGGTTAGGGTTAGGGTTAGGGTTAGGGTTAGGGTTAGGGTTAGGGTTAGGGTTAGGGTTAGGGTTAGGGTTAGGGTTAGGGTTAGGGTTAGGGTTAGGGTTAGGGTTAGGGTTAGGGTTAGGGTTAGGGTTAGGGTTAGGGTTAGGGTTAGGGTTAGGGTTAGGGTTAGGGTTAGGGTTAGGGTTAGGGTTAGGGTTAGGGTTAGGGTTAGGGTTAGGGTTAGGGTTAGGGTTAGGGTTAGGGTTAGGGTTAGGGTTAGGGTTAGGGTTAGGGTTAGGGTTAGGGTTAGGGTTAGGGTTAGGGTTAGGGTTAGGGTTAGGGTTAGGGTTAGGGTTAGGGTTAGGGTTAGGGTTAGGGTTAGGGTTAGGGTTAGGGTTAGGGTTAGGGTTAGGGTTAGGGTTAGGGTTAGGGTTAGGGTTAGGGTTAGGGTTAGGGTTAGGGTTAGGGTTAGGGTTAGGGTTAGGGTTAGGGTTAGGGTTAGGGTTAGGGTTAGGGTTAGGGTTAGGGTTAGGGTTAGGGTTAGGGTTAGGGTTAGGGTTAGGGTTAGGGTTAGGGTTAGGGTTAGGGTTAGGGTTAGGGTTAGGGTTAGGGTTAGGGTTAGGGTTAGGGTTAGGGTTAGGGTTAGGGTTAGGGTTAGGGTTAGGGTTAGGGTTAGGGTTAGGGTTAGGGTTAGGGTTAGGGTTAGGGTTAGGGTTAGGGTTAGGGTTAGGGTTAGGGTTAGGGTTAGGGTTAGGGTTAGGGTTAGGGTTAGGGTTAGGGTTAGGGTTAGGGTTAGGGTTAGGGTTAGGGTTAGGGTTAGGGTTAGGGTTAGGGTTAGGGTTAGGGTTAGGGTTAGGGTTAGGGTTAGGGTTAGGGTTAGGGTTAGGGTTAGGGTTAGGGTTAGGGTTAGGGTTAGGGTTAGGGTTAGGGTTAGGGTTAGGGTTAGGGTTAGGGTTAGGGTTAGGGTTAGGGTTAGGGTTAGGGTTAGGGTTAGGGTTAGGGTTAGGGTTAGGGTTAGGGTTAGGGTTAGGGTTAGGGTTAGGGTTAGGGTTAGGGTTAGGGTTAGGGTTAGGGTTAGGGTTAGGGTTAGGGTTAGGGTTAGGGTTAGGGTTAGGGTTAGGGTTAGGGTTAGGGTTAGGGTTAGGGTTAGGGTTAGGGTTAGGGTTAGGGTTAGGGTTAGGGTTAGGGTTAGGGTTAGGGTTAGGGTTAGGGTTAGGGTTAGGGTTAGGGTTAGGGTTAGGGTTAGGGTTAGGGTTAGGGTTAGGGTTAGGGTTAGGGTTAGGGTTAGGGTTAGGGTTAGGGTTAGGGTTAGGGTTAGGGTTAGGGTTAGGGTTAGGGTTAGGGTTAGGGTTAGGGTTAGGGTTAGGGTTAGGGTTAGGGTTAGGGTTAGGGTTAGGGTTAGGGTTAGGGTTAGGGTTAGGGTTAGGGTTAGGGTTAGGGTTAGGGTTAGGGTTAGGGTTAGGGTTAGGGTTAGGGTTAGGGTTAGGGTTAGGGTTAGGGTTAGGGTTAGGGTTAGGGTTAGGGTTAGGGTTAGGGTTAGGGTTAGGGTTAGGGTTAGGGTTAGGGTTAGGGTTAGGGTTAGGGTTAGGGTTAGGGTTAGGGTTAGGGTTAGGGTTAGGGTTAGGGTTAGGGTTAGGGTTAGGGTTAGGGTTAGGGTTAGGGTTAGGGTTAGGGTTAGGGTTAGGGTTAGGGTTAGGGTTAGGGTTAGGGTTAGGGTTAGGGTTAGGGTTAGGGTTAGGGTTAGGGTTAGGGTTAGGGTTAGGGTTAGGGTTAGGGTTAGGGTTAGGGTTAGGGTTAGGGTTAGGGTTAGGGTTAGGGTTAGGGTTAGGGTTAGGGTTAGGGTTAGGGTTAGGGTTAGGGTTAGGGTTAGGGTTAGGGTTAGGGTTAGGGTTAGGGTTAGGGTTAGGGTTAGGGTTAGGGTTAGGGTTAGGGTTAGGGTTAGGGTTAGGGTTAGGGTTAGGGTTAGGGTTAGGGTTAGGGTTAGGGTTAGGGTTAGGGTTAGGGTTAGGGTTAGGGTTAGGGTTAGGGTTAGGGTTAGGGTTAGGGTTAGGGTTAGGGTTAGGGTTAGGGTTAGGGTTAGGGTTAGGGTTAGGGTTAGGGTTAGGGTTAGGGTTAGGGTTAGGGTTAGGGTTAGGGTTAGGGTTAGGGTTAGGGTTAGGGTTAGGGTTAGGGTTAGGGTTAGGGTTAGGGTTAGGGTTAGGGTTAGGGTTAGGGTTAGGGTTAGGGTTAGGGTTAGGGTTAGGGTTAGGGTTAGGGTTAGGGTTAGGGTTAGGGTTAGGGTTAGGGTTAGGGTTAGGGTTAGGGTTAGGGTTAGGGTTAGGGTTAGGGTTAGGGTTAGGGTTAGGGTTAGGGTTAGGGTTAGGGTTAGGGTTAGGGTTAGGGTTAGGGTTAGGGTTAGGGTTAGGGTTAGGGTTAGGGTTAGGGTTAGGGTTAGGGTTAGGGTTAGGGTTAGGGTTAGGGTTAGGGTTAGGGTTAGGGTTAGGGTTAGGGTTAGGGTTAGGGTTAGGGTTAGGGTTAGGGTTAGGGTTAGGGTTAGGGTTAGGGTTAGGGTTAGGGTTAGGGTTAGGGTTAGGGTTAGGGTTAGGGTTAGGGTTAGGGTTAGGGTTAGGGTTAGGGTTAGGGTTAGGGTTAGGGTTAGGGTTAGGGTTAGGGTTAGGGTTAGGGTTAGGGTTAGGGTTAGGGTTAGGGTTAGGGTTAGGGTTAGGGTTAGGGTTAGGGTTAGGGTTAGGGTTAGGGTTAGGGTTAGGGTTAGGGTTAGGGTTAGGGTTAGGGTTAGGGTTAGGGTTAGGGTTAGGGTTAGGGTTAGGGTTAGGGTTAGGGTTAGGGTTAGGGTTAGGGTTAGGGTTAGGGTTAGGGTTAGGGTTAGGGTTAGGGTTAGGGTTAGGGTTAGGGTTAGGGTTAGGGTTAGGGTTAGGGTTAGGGTTAGGGTTAGGGTTAGGGTTAGGGTTAGGGTTAGGGTTAGGGTTAGGGTTAGGGTTAGGGTTAGGGTTAGGGTTAGGGTTAGGGTTAGGGTTAGGGTTAGGGTTAGGGTTAGGGTTAGGGTTAGGGTTAGGGTTAGGGTTAGGGTTAGGGTTAGGGTTAGGGTTAGGGTTAGGGTTAGGGTTAGGGTTAGGGTTAGGGTTAGGGTTAGGGTTAGGGTTAGGGTTAGGGTTAGGGTTAGGGTTAGGGTTAGGGTTAGGGTTAGGGTTAGGGTTAGGGTTAGGGTTAGGGTTAGGGTTAGGGTTAGGGTTAGGGTTAGGGTTAGGGTTAGGGTTAGGGTTAGGGTTAGGGTTAGGGTTAGGGTTAGGGTTAGGGTTAGGGTTAGGGTTAGGGTTAGGGTTAGGGTTAGGGTTAGGGTTAGGGTTAGGGTTAGGGTTAGGGTTAGGGTTAGGGTTAGGGTTAGGGTTAGGGTTAGGGTTAGGGTTAGGGTTAGGGTTAGGGTTAGGGTTAGGGTTAGGGTTAGGGTTAGGGTTAGGGTTAGGGTTAGGGTTAGGGTTAGGGTTAGGGTTAGGGTTAGGGTTAGGGTTAGGGTTAGGGTTAGGGTTAGGGTTAGGGTTAGGGTTAGGGTTAGGGTTAGGGTTAGGGTTAGGGTTAGGGTTAGGGTTAGGGTTAGGGTTAGGGTTAGGGTTAGGGTTAGGGTTAGGGTTAGGGTTAGGGTTAGGGTTAGGGTTAGGGTTAGGGTTAGGGTTAGGGTTAGGGTTAGGGTTAGGGTTAGGGTTAGGGTTAGGGTTAGGGTTAGGGTTAGGGTTAGGGTTAGGGTTAGGGTTAGGGTTAGGGTTAGGGTTAGGGTTAGGGTTAGGGTTAGGGTTAGGGTTAGGGTTAGGGTTAGGGTTAGGGTTAGGGTTAGGGTTAGGGTTAGGGTTAGGGTTAGGGTTAGGGTTAGGGTTAGGGTTAGGGTTAGGGTTAGGGTTAGGGTTAGGGTTAGGGTTAGGGTTAGGGTTAGGGTTAGGGTTAGGGTTAGGGTTAGGGTTAGGGTTAGGGTTAGGGTTAGGGTTAGGGTTAGGGTTAGGGTTAGGGTTAGGGTTAGGGTTAGGGTTAGGGTTAGGGTTAGGGTTAGGGTTAGGGTTAGGGTTAGGGTTAGGGTTAGGGTTAGGGTTAGGGTTAGGGTTAGGGTTAGGGTTAGGGTTAGGGTTAGGGTTAGGGTTAGGGTTAGGGTTAGGGTTAGGGTTAGGGTTAGGGTTAGGGTTAGGGTTAGGGTTAGGGTTAGGGTTAGGGTTAGGGTTAGGGTTAGGGTTAGGGTTAGGGTTAGGGTTAGGGTTAGGGTTAGGGTTAGGGTTAGGGTTAGGGTTAGGGTTAGGGTTAGGGTTAGGGTTAGGGTTAGGGTTAGGGTTAGGGTTAGGGTTAGGGTTAGGGTTAGGGTTAGGGTTAGGGTTAGGGTTAGGGTTAGGGTTAGGGTTAGGGTTAGGGTTAGGGTTAGGGTTAGGGTTAGGGTTAGGGTTAGGGTTAGGGTTAGGGTTAGGGTTAGGGTTAGGGTTAGGGTTAGGGTTAGGGTTAGGGTTAGGGTTAGGGTTAGGGTTAGGGTTAGGGTTAGGGTTAGGGTTAGGGTTAGGGTTAGGGTTAGGGTTAGGGTTAGGGTTAGGGTTAGGGTTAGGGTTAGGGTTAGGGTTAGGGTTAGGGTTAGGGTTAGGGTTAGGGTTAGGGTTAGGGTTAGGGTTAGGGTTAGGGTTAGGGTTAGGGTTAGGGTTAGGGTTAGGGTTAGGGTTAGGGTTAGGGTTAGGGTTAGGGTTAGGGTTAGGGTTAGGGTTAGGGTTAGGGTTAGGGTTAGGGTTAGGGTTAGGGTTAGGGTTAGGGTTAGGGTTAGGGTTAGGGTTAGGGTTAGGGTTAGGGTTAGGGTTAGGGTTAGGGTTAGGGTTAGGGTTAGGGTTAGGGTTAGGGTTAGGGTTAGGGTTAGGGTTAGGGTTAGGGTTAGGGTTAGGGTTAGGGTTAGGGTTAGGGTTAGGGTTAGGGTTAGGGTTAGGGTTAGGGTTAGGGTTAGGGTTAGGGTTAGGGTTAGGGTTAGGGTTAGGGTTAGGGTTAGGGTTAGGGTTAGGGTTAGGGTTAGGGTTAGGGTTAGGGTTAGGGTTAGGGTTAGGGTTAGGGTTAGGGTTAGGGTTAGGGTTAGGGTTAGGGTTAGGGTTAGGGTTAGGGTTAGGGTTAGGGTTAGGGTTAGGGTTAGGGTTAGGGTTAGGGTTAGGGTTAGGGTTAGGGTTAGGGTTAGGGTTAGGGTTAGGGTTAGGGTTAGGGTTAGGGTTAGGGTTAGGGTTAGGGTTAGGGTTAGGGTTAGGGTTAGGGTTAGGGTTAGGGTTAGGGTTAGGGTTAGGGTTAGGGTTAGGGTTAGGGTTAGGGTTAGGGTTAGGGTTAGGGTTAGGGTTAGGGTTAGGGTTAGGGTTAGGGTTAGGGTTAGGGTTAGGGTTAGGGTTAGGGTTAGGGTTAGGGTTAGGGTTAGGGTTAGGGTTAGGGTTAGGGTTAGGGTTAGGGTTAGGGTTAGGGTTAGGGTTAGGGTTAGGGTTAGGGTTAGGGTTAGGGTTAGGGTTAGGGTTAGGGTTAGGGTTAGGGTTAGGGTTAGGGTTAGGGTTAGGGTTAGGGTTAGGGTTAGGGTTAGGGTTAGGGTTAGGGTTAGGGTTAGGGTTAGGGTTAGGGTTAGGGTTAGGGTTAGGGTTAGGGTTAGGGTTAGGGTTAGGGTTAGGGTTAGGGTTAGGGTTAGGGTTAGGGTTAGGGTTAGGGTTAGGGTTAGGGTTAGGGTTAGGGTTAGGGTTAGGGTTAGGGTTAGGGTTAGGGTTAGGGTTAGGGTTAGGGTTAGGGTTAGGGTTAGGGTTAGGGTTAGGGTTAGGGTTAGGGTTAGGGTTAGGGTTAGGGTTAGGGTTAGGGTTAGGGTTAGGGTTAGGGTTAGGGTTAGGGTTAGGGTTAGGGTTAGGGTTAGGGTTAGGGTTAGGGTTAGGGTTAGGGTTAGGGTTAGGGTTAGGGTTAGGGTTAGGGTTAGGGTTAGGGTTAGGGTTAGGGTTAGGGTTAGGGTTAGGGTTAGGGTTAGGGTTAGGGTTAGGGTTAGGGTTAGGGTTAGGGTTAGGGTTAGGGTTAGGGTTAGGGTTAGGGTTAGGGTTAGGGTTAGGGTTAGGGTTAGGGTTAGGGTTAGGGTTAGGGTTAGGGTTAGGGTTAGGGTTAGGGTTAGGGTTAGGGTTAGGGTTAGGGTTAGGGTTAGGGTTAGGGTTAGGGTTAGGGTTAGGGTTAGGGTTAGGGTTAGGGTTAGGGTTAGGGTTAGGGTTAGGGTTAGGGTTAGGGTTAGGGTTAGGGTTAGGGTTAGGGTTAGGGTTAGGGTTAGGGTTAGGGTTAGGGTTAGGGTTAGGGTTAGGGTTAGGGTTAGGGTTAGGGTTAGGGTTAGGGTTAGGGTTAGGGTTAGGGTTAGGGTTAGGGTTAGGGTTAGGGTTAGGGTTAGGGTTAGGGTTAGGGTTAGGGTTAGGGTTAGGGTTAGGGTTA
The DNA here is from genome assembly GCF_965212315.1 of Lampetra planeri. Taxonomy (NCBI): domain Eukaryota; kingdom Metazoa; phylum Chordata; class Hyperoartia; order Petromyzontiformes; family Petromyzontidae; genus Lampetra; species Lampetra planeri. Next base: position 17,643 of record NW_027615722.1, read on the forward strand.
GGGTTAGGGTTAGGGTTAGGGTTAGGGTTAGGGTTAGGGTTAGGGTTAGGGTTAGGGTTAGGGTTAGGGTTAGGGTTAGGGTTAGGGTTAGGGTTAGGGTTAGGGTTAGGGTTAGGGTTAGGGTTAGGGTTAGGGTTAGGGTTAGGGTTAGGGTTAGGGTTAGGGTTAGGGTTAGGGTTAGGGTTAGGGTTAGGGTTAGGGTTAGGGTTAGGGTTAGGGTTAGGGTTAGGGTTAGGGTTAGGGTTAGGGTTAGGGTTAGGGTTAGGGTTAGGGTTAGGGTTAGGGTTAGGGTTAGGGTTAGGGTTAGGGTTAGGGTTAGGGTTAGGGTTAGGGTTAGGGTTAGGGTTAGGGTTAGGGTTAGGGTTAGGGTTAGGGTTAGGGTTAGGGTTAGGGTTAGGGTTAGGGTTAGGGTTAGGGTTAGGGTTAGGGTTAGGGTTAGGGTTAGGGTTAGGGTTAGGGTTAGGGTTAGGGTTAGGGTTAGGGTTAGGGTTAGGGTTAGGGTTAGGGTTAGGGTTAGGGTTAGGGTTAGGGTTAGGGTTAGGGTTAGGGTTAGGGTTAGGGTTAGGGTTAGGGTTAGGGTTAGGGTTAGGGTTAGGGTTAGGGTTAGGGTTAGGGTTAGGGTTAGGGTTAGGGTTAGGGTTAGGGTTAGGGTTAGGGTTAGGGTTAGGGTTAGGGTTAGGGTTAGGGTTAGGGTTAGGGTTAGGGTTAGGGTTAGGGTTAGGGTTAGGGTTAGGGTTAGGGTTAGGGTTAGGGTTAGGGTTAGGGTTAGGGTTAGGGTTAGGGTTAGGGTTAGGGTTAGGGTTAGGGTTAGGGTTAGGGTTAGGGTTAGGGTTAGGGTTAGGGTTAGGGTTAGGGTTAGGGTTAGGGTTAGGGTTAGGGTTAGGGTTAGGGTTAGGGTTAGGGTTAGGGTTAGGGTTAGGGTTAGGGTTAGGGTTAGGGTTAGGGTTAGGGTTAGGGTTAGGGTTAGGGTTAGGGTTAGGGTTAGGGTTAGGGTTAGGGTTAGGGTTAGGGTTAGGGTTAGGGTTAGGGTTAGGGTTAGGGTTAGGGTTAGGGTTAGGGTTAGGGTTAGGGTTAGGGTTAGGGTTAGGGTTAGGGTTAGGGTTAGGGTTAGGGTTAGGGTTAGGGTTAGGGTTAGGGTTAGGGTTAGGGTTAGGGTTAGGGTTAGGGTTAGGGTTAGGGTTAGGGTTAGGGTTAGGGTTAGGGTTAGGGTTAGGGTTAGGGTTAGGGTTAGGGTTAGGGTTAGGGTTAGGGTTAGGGTTAGGGTTAGGGTTAGGGTTAGGGTTAGGGTTAGGGTTAGGGTTAGGGTTAGGGTTAGGGTTAGGGTTAGGGTTAGGGTTAGGGTTAGGGTTAGGGTTAGGGTTAGGGTTAGGGTTAGGGTTAGGGTTAGGGTTAGGGTTAGGGTTAGGGTTAGGGTTAGGGTTAGGGTTAGGGTTAGGGTTAGGGTTAGGGTTAGGGTTAGGGTTAGGGTTAGGGTTAGGGTTAGGGTTAGGGTTAGGGTTAGGGTTAGGGTTAGGGTTAGGGTTAGGGTTAGGGTTAGGGTTAGGGTTAGGGTTAGGGTTAGGGTTAGGGTTAGGGTTAGGGTTAGGGTTAGGGTTAGGGTTAGGGTTAGGGTTAGGGTTAGGGTTAGGGTTAGGGTTAGGGTTAGGGTTAGGGTTAGGGTTAGGGTTAGGGTTAGGGTTAGGGTTAGGGTTAGGGTTAGGGTTAGGGTTAGGGTTAGGGTTAGGGTTAGGGTTAGGGTTAGGGTTAGGGTTAGGGTTAGGGTTAGGGTTAGGGTTAGGGTTAGGGTTAGGGTTAGGGTTAGGGTTAGGGTTAGGGTTAGGGTTAGGGTTAGGGTTAGGGTTAGGGTTAGGGTTAGGGTTAGGGTTAGGGTTAGGGTTAGGGTTAGGGTTAGGGTTAGGGTTAGGGTTAGGGTTAGGGTTAGGGTTAGGGTTAGGGTTAGGGTTAGGGTTAGGGTTAGGGTTAGGGTTAGGGTTAGGGTTAGGGTTAGGGTTAGGGTTAGGGTTAGGGTTAGGGTTAGGGTTAGGGTTAGGGTTAGGGTTAGGGTTAGGGTTAGGGTTAGGGTTAGGGTTAGGGTTAGGGTTAGGGTTAGGGTTAGGGTTAGGGTTAGGGTTAGGGTTAGGGTTAGGGTTAGGGTTAGGGTTAGGGTTAGGGTTAGGGTTAGGGTTAGGGTTAGGGTTAGGGTTAGGGTTAGGGTTAGGGTTAGGGTTAGGGTTAGGGTTAGGGTTAGGGTTAGGGTTAGGGTTAGGGTTAGGGTTAGGGTTAGGGTTAGGGTTAGGGTTAGGGTTAGGGTTAGGGTTAGGGTTAGGGTTAGGGTTAGGGTTAGGGTTAGGGTTAGGGTTAGGGTTAGGGTTAGGGTTAGGGTTAGGGTTAGGGTTAGGGTTAGGGTTAGGGTTAGGGTTAGGGTTAGGGTTAGGGTTAGGGTTAGGGTTAGGGTTAGGGTTAGGGTTAGGGTTAGGGTTAGGGTTAGGGTTAGGGTTAGGGTTAGGGTTAGGGTTAGGGTTAGGGTTAGGGTTAGGGTTAGGGTTAGGGTTAGGGTTAGGGTTAGGGTTAGGGTTAGGGTTAGGGTTAGGGTTAGGGTTAGGGTTAGGGTTAGGGTTAGGGTTAGGGTTAGGGTTAGGGTTAGGGTTAGGGTTAGGGTTAGGGTTAGGGTTAGGGTTAGGGTTAGGGTTAGGGTTAGGGTTAGGGTTAGGGTTAGGGTTAGGGTTAGGGTTAGGGTTAGGGTTAGGGTTAGGGTTAGGGTTAGGGTTAGGGTTAGGGTTAGGGTTAGGGTTAGGGTTAGGGTTAGGGTTAGGGTTAGGGTTAGGGTTAGGGTTAGGGTTAGGGTTAGGGTTAGGGTTAGGGTTAGGGTTAGGGTTAGGGTTAGGGTTAGGGTTAGGGTTAGGGTTAGGGTTAGGGTTAGGGTTAGGGTTAGGGTTAGGGTTAGGGTTAGGGTTAGGGTTAGGGTTAGGGTTAGGGTTAGGGTTAGGGTTAGGGTTAGGGTTAGGGTTAGGGTTAGGGTTAGGGTTAGGGTTAGGGTTAGGGTTAGGGTTAGGGTTAGGGTTAGGGTTAGGGTTAGGGTTAGGGTTAGGGTTAGGGTTAGGGTTAGGGTTAGGGTTAGGGTTAGGGTTAGGGTTAGGGTTAGGGTTAGGGTTAGGGTTAGGGTTAGGGTTAGGGTTAGGGTTAGGGTTAGGGTTAGGGTTAGGGTTAGGGTTAGGGTTAGGGTTAGGGTTAGGGTTAGGGTTAGGGTTAGGGTTAGGGTTAGGGTTAGGGTTAGGGTTAGGGTTAGGGTTAGGGTTAGGGTTAGGGTTAGGGTTAGGGTTAGGGTTAGGGTTAGGGTTAGGGTTAGGGTTAGGGTTAGGGTTAGGGTTAGGGTTAGGGTTAGGGTTAGGGTTAGGGTTAGGGTTAGGGTTAGGGTTAGGGTTAGGGTTAGGGTTAGGGTTAGGGTTAGGGTTAGGGTTAGGGTTAGGGTTAGGGTTAGGGTTAGGGTTAGGGTTAGGGTTAGGGTTAGGGTTAGGGTTAGGGTTAGGGTTAGGGTTAGGGTTAGGGTTAGGGTTAGGGTTAGGGTTAGGGTTAGGGTTAGGGTTAGGGTTAGGGTTAGGGTTAGGGTTAGGGTTAGGGTTAGGGTTAGGGTTAGGGTTAGGGTTAGGGTTAGGGTTAGGGTTAGGGTTAGGGTTAGGGTTAGGGTTAGGGTTAGGGTTAGGGTTAGGGTTAGGGTTAGGGTTAGGGTTAGGGTTAGGGTTAGGGTTAGGGTTAGGGTTAGGGTTAGGGTTAGGGTTAGGGTTAGGGTTAGGGTTAGGGTTAGGGTTAGGGTTAGGGTTAGGGTTAGGGTTAGGGTTAGGGTTAGGGTTAGGGTTAGGGTTAGGGTTAGGGTTAGGGTTAGGGTTAGGGTCTAGGGTTAGGGTTAGGGTTAGGGTTAGGGTTAGGGTTAGGGTTAGGGTTAGGGTTAGGGTTAGGGTTAGGGTTAGGGTTAGGGTTAGGGTTAGGGTTAGGGTTAGGGTTAGGGTTAGGGTTAGGGTTAGGGTTAGGGTTAGGGTTAGGGTTAGGGTTAGGGTTAGGGTTAGGGTTAGGGTTAGGGTTAGGGTTAGGGTTAGGGTTAGGGTTAGGGTTAGGGTTAGGGTTAGGGTTAGGGTTAGGGTTAGGGTTAGGGTTAGGGTTAGGGTTAGGGTTAGGGTTAGGGTTAGGGTTAGGGTTAGGGTTAGGGTTAGGGTTAGGGTTAGGGTTAGGGTTAGGGTTAGGGTTAGGGTTAGGGTTAGGGTTAGGGTTAGGGTTAGGGTTAGGGTTAGGGTTAGGGTTAGGGTTAGGGTTAGGGTTAGGGTTAGGGTTAGGGTTAGGGTTAGGGTTAGGGTTAGGGTTAGGGTTAGGGTTAGGGTTAGGGTTAGGGTTAGGGTTAGGGTTAGGGTTAGGGTTAGGGTTAGGGTTAGGGTTAGGGTTAGGGTTAGGGTTAGGGTTAGGGTTAGGGTTAGGGTTAGGGTTAGGGTTAGGGTTAGGGTTAGGGTTAGGGTTAGGGTTAGGGTTAGGGTTAGGGTTAGGGTTAGGGTTAGGGTTAGGGTTAGGGTTAGGGTTAGGGTTAGGGTTAGGGTTAGGGTTAGGGTTAGGGTTAGGGTTAGGGTTAGGGTTAGGGTTAGGGTTAGGGTTAGGGTTAGGGTTAGGGTTAGGGTTAGGGTTAGGGTTAGGGTTAGGGTTAGGGTTAGGGTTAGGGTTAGGGTTAGGGTTAGGGTTAGGGTTAGGGTTAGGGTTAGGGTTAGGGTTAGGGTTAGGGTTAGGGTTAGGGTTAGGGTTAGGGTTAGGGTTAGGGTTAGGGTTAGGGTTAGGGTTAGGGTTAGGGTTAGGGTTAGGGTTAGGGTTAGGGTTAGGGTTAGGGTTAGGGTTAGGGTTAGGGTTAGGGTTAGGGTTAGGGTTAGGGTTAGGGTTAGGGTTAGGGTTAGGGTTAGGGTTAGGGTTAGGGTTAGGGTTAGGGTTAGGGTTAGGGTTAGGGTTAGGGTTAGGGTTAGGGTTAGGGTTAGGGTTAGGGTTAGGGTTAGGGTTAGGGTTAGGGTTAGGGTTAGGGTTAGGGTTAGGGTTAGGGTTAGGGTTAGGGTTAGGGTTAGGGTTAGGGTTAGGGTTAGGGTTAGGGTTAGGGTTAGGGTTAGGGTTAGGGTTAGGGTTAGGGTTAGGGTTAGGGTTAGGGTTAGGGTTAGGGTTAGGGTTAGGGTTAGGGTTAGGGTTAGGGTTAGGGTTAGGGTTAGGGTTAGGGTTAGGGTTAGGGTTAGGGTTAGGGTTAGGGTTAGGGTTAGGGTTAGGGTTAGGGTTAGGGTTAGGGTTAGGGTTAGGGTTAGGGTTAGGGTTAGGGTTAGGGTTAGGGTTAGGGTTAGGGTTAGGGTTAGGGTTAGGGTTAGGGTTAGGGTTAGGGTTAGGGTTAGGGTTAGGGTTAGGGTTAGGGTTAGGGTTAGGGTTAGGGTTAGGGTTAGGGTTAGGGTTAGGGTTAGGGTTAGGGTTAGGGTTAGGGTTAGGGTTAGGGTTAGGGTTAGGGTTAGGGTTAGGGTTAGGGTTAGGGTTAGGGTTAGGGTTAGGGTTAGGGTTAGGGTTAGGGTTAGGGTTAGGGTTAGGGTTAGGGTTAGGGTTAGGGTTAGGGTTAGGGTTAGGGTTAGGGTTAGGGTTAGGGTTAGGGTTAGGGTTAGGGTTAGGGTTAGGGTTAGGGTTAGGGTTAGGGTTAGGGTTAGGGTTAGGGTTAGGGTTAGGGTTAGGGTTAGGGTTAGGGTTAGGGTTAGGGTTAGGGTTAGGGTTAGGGTTAGGGTTAGGGTTAGGGTTAGGGTTAGGGTTAGGGTTAGGGTTAGGGTTAGGGTTAGGGTTAGGGTTAGGGTTAGGGTTAGGGTTAGGGTTAGGGTTAGGGTTAGGGTTAGGGTTAGGGTTAGGGTTAGGGTTAGGGTTAGGGTTAGGGTTAGGGTTAGGGTTAGGGTTAGGGTTAGGGTTAGGGTTAGGGTTAGGGTTAGGGTTAGGGTTAGGGTTAGGGTTAGGGTTAGGGTTAGGGTTAGGGTTAGGGTTAGGGTTAGGGTTAGGGTTAGGGTTAGGGTTAGGGTTAGGGTTAGGGTTAGGGTTAGGGTTAGGGTTAGGGTTAGGGTTAGGGTTAGGGTTAGGGTTAGGGTTAGGGTTAGGGTTAGGGTTAGGGTTAGGGTTAGGGTTAGGGTTAGGGTTAGGGTTAGGGTTAGGGTTAGGGTTAGGGTTAGGGTTAGGGTTAGGGTTAGGGTTAGGGTTAGGGTTAGGGTTAGGGTTAGGGTTAGGGTTAGGGTTAGGGTTAGGGTTAGGGTTAGGGTTAGGGTTAGGGTTAGGGTTAGGGTTAGGGTTAGGGTTAGGGTTAGGGTTAGGGTTAGGGTTAGGGTTAGGGTTAGGGTTAGGGTTAGGGTTAGGGTTAGGGTTAGGGTTAGGGTTAGGGTTAGGGTTAGGGTTAGGGTTAGGGTTAGGGTTAGGGTTAGGGTTAGGGTTAGGGTTAGGGTTAGGGTTAGGGTTAGGGTTAGGGTTAGGGTTAGGGTTAGGGTTAGGGTTAGGGTTAGGGTTAGGGTTAGGGTTAGGGTTAGGGTTAGGGTTAGGGTTAGGGTTAGGGTTAGGGTTAGGGTTAGGGTTAGGGTTAGGGTTAGGGTTAGGGTTAGGGTTAGGGTTAGGGTTAGGGTTAGGGTTAGGGTTAGGGTTAGGGTTAGGGTTAGGGTTAGGGTTAGGGTTAGGGTTAGGGTTAGGGTTAGGGTTAGGGTTAGGGTTAGGGTTAGGGTTAGGGTTAGGGTTAGGGTTAGGGTTAGGGTTAGGGTTAGGGTTAGGGTTAGGGTTAGGGTTAGGGTTAGGGTTAGGGTTAGGGTTAGGGTTAGGGTTAGGGTTAGGGTTAGGGTTAGGGTTAGGGTTAGGGTTAGGGTTAGGGTTAGGGTTAGGGTTAGGGTTAGGGTTAGGGTTAGGGTTAGGGTTAGGGTTAGGGTTAGGGTTAGGGTTAGGGTTAGGGTTAGGGTTAGGGTTAGGGTTAGGGTTAGGGTTAGGGTTAGGGTTAGGGTTAGGGTTAGGGTTAGGGTTAGGGTTAGGGTTAGGGTTAGGGTTAGGGTTAGGGTTAGGGTTAGGGTTAGGGTTAGGGTTAGGGTTAGGGTTAGGGTTAGGGTTAGGGTTAGGGTTAGGGTTAGGGTTAGGGTTAGGGTTAGGGTTAGGGTTAGGGTTAGGGTTAGGGTTAGGGTTAGGGTTAGGGTTAGGGTTAGGGTTAGGGTTAGGGTTAGGGTTAGGGTTAGGGTTAGGGTTAGGGTTAGGGTTAGGGTTAGGGTTAGGGTTAGGGTTAGGGTTAGGGTTAGGGTTAGGGTTAGGGTTAGGGTTAGGGTTAGGGTTAGGGTTAGGGTTAGGGTTAGGGTTAGGGTTAGGGTTAGGGTTAGGGTTAGGGTTAGGGTTAGGGTTAGGGTTAGGGTTAGGGTTAGGGTTAGGGTTAGGGTTAGGGTTAGGGTTAGGGTTAGGGTTAGGGTTAGGGTTAGGGTTAGGGTTAGGGTTAGGGTTAGGGTTAGGGTTAGGGTTAGGGTTAGGGTTAGGGTTAGGGTTAGGGTTAGGGTTAGGGTTAGGGTTAGGGTTAGGGTTAGGGTTAGGGTTAGGGTTAGGGTTAGGGTTAGGGTTAGGGTTAGGGTTAGGGTTAGGGTTAGGGTTAGGGTTAGGGTTAGGGTTAGGGTTAGGGTTAGGGTTAGGGTTAGGGTTAGGGTTAGGGTTAGGGTTAGGGTTAGGGTTAGGGTTAGGGTTAGGGTTAGGGTTAGGGTTAGGGTTAGGGTTAGGGTTAGGGTTAGGGTTAGGGTTAGGGTTAGGGTTAGGGTTAGGGTTAGGGTTAGGGTTAGGGTTAGGGTTAGGGTTAGGGTTAGGGTTAGGGTTAGGGTTAGGGTTAGGGTTAGGGTTAGGGTTAGGGTTAGGGTTAGGGTTAGGGTTAGGGTTAGGGTTAGGGTTAGGGTTAGGGTTAGGGTTAGGGTTAGGGTTAGGGTTAGGGTTAGGGTTAGGGTTAGGGTTAGGGTTAGGGTTAGGGTTAGGGTTAGGGTTAGGGTTAGGGTTAGGGTTAGGGTTAGGGTTAGGGTTAGGGTTAGGGTTAGGGTTAGGGTTAGGGTTAGGGTTAGGGTTAGGGTTAGGGTTAGGGTTAGGGTTAGGGTTAGGGTTAGGGTTAGGGTTAGGGTTAGGGTTAGGGTTAGGGTTAGGGTTAGGGTTAGGGTTAGGGTTAGGGTTAGGGTTAGGGTTAGGGTTAGGGTTAGGGTTAGGGTTAGGGTTAGGGTTAGGGTTAGGGTTAGGGTTAGGGTTAGGGTTAGGGTTAGGGTTAGGGTTAGGGTTAGGGTTAGGGTTAGGGTTAGGGTTAGGGTTAGGGTTAGGGTTAGGGTTAGGGTTAGGGTTAGGGTTAGGGTTAGGGTTAGGGTTAGGGTTAGGGTTAGGGTTAGGGTTAGGGTTAGGGTTAGGGTTAGGGTTAGGGTTAGGGTTAGGGTTAGGGTTAGGGTTAGGGTTAGGGTTAGGGTTAGGGTTAGGGTTAGGGTTAGGGTTAGGGTTAGGGTTAGGGTTAGGGTTAGGGTTAGGGTTAGGGTTAGGGTTAGGGTTAGGGTTAGGGTTAGGGTTAGGGTTAGGGTTAGGGTTAGGGTTAGGGTTAGGGTTAGGGTTAGGGTTAGGGTTAGGGTTAGGGTTAGGGTTAGGGTTAGGGTTAGGGTTAGGGTTAGGGTTAGGGTTAGGGTTAGGGTTAGGGTTAGGGTTAGGGTTAGGGTTAGGGTTAGGGTTAGGGTTAGGGTTAGGGTTAGGGTTAGGGTTAGGGTTAGGGTTAGGGTTAGGGTTAGGGTTAGGGTTAGGGTTAGGGTTAGGGTTAGGGTTAGGGTTAGGGTTAGGGTTAGGGTTAGGGTTAGGGTTAGGGTTAGGGTTAGGGTTAGGGTTAGGGTTAGGGTTAGGGTTAGGGTTAGGGTTAGGGTTAGGGTTAGGGTTAGGGTTAGGGTTAGGGTTAGGGTTAGGGTTAGGGTTAGGGTTAGGGTTAGGGTTAGGGTTAGGGTTAGGGTTAGGGTTAGGGTTAGGGTTAGGGTTAGGGTTAGGGTTAGGGTTAGGGTTAGGGTTAGGGTTAGGGTTAGGGTTAGGGTTAGGGTTAGGGTTAGGGTTAGGGTTAGGGTTAGGGTTAGGGTTAGGGTTAGGGTTAGGGTTAGGGTTAGGGTTAGGGTTAGGGTTAGGGTTAGGGTTAGGGTTAGGGTTAGGGTTAGGGTTAGGGTTAGGGTTAGGGTTAGGGTTAGGGTTAGGGTTAGGGTTAGGGTTAGGGTTAGGGTTAGGGTTAGGGTTAGGGTTAGGGTTAGGGTTAGGGTTAGGGTTAGGGTTAGGGTTAGGGTTAGGGTTAGGGTTAGGGTTAGGGTTAGGGTTAGGGTTAGGGTTAGGGTTAGGGTTAGGGTTAGGGTTAGGGTTAGGGTTAGGGTTAGGGTTAGGGTTAGGGTTAGGGTTAGGGTTAGGGTTAGGGTTAGGGTTAGGGTTAGGGTTAGGGTTAGGGTTAGGGTTAGGGTTAGGGTTAGGGTTAGGGTTAGGGTTAGGGTTAGGGTTAGGGTTAGGGTTAGGGTTAGGGTTAGGGTTAGGGTTAGGGTTAGGGTTAGGGTTAGGGTTAGGGTTAGGGTTAGGGTTAGGGTTAGGGTTAGGGTTAGGGTTAGGGTTAGGGTTAGGGTTAGGGTTAGGGTTAGGGTTAGGGTTAGGGTTAGGGTTAGGGTTAGGGTTAGGGTTAGGGTTAGGGTTAGGGTTAGGGTTAGGGTTAGGGTTAGGGTTAGGGTTAGGGTTAGGGTTAGGGTTAGGGTTAGGGTTAGGGTTAGGGTTAGGGTTAGGGTTAGGGTTAGGGTTAGGGTTAGGGTTAGGGTTAGGGTTAGGGTTAGGGTTAGGGTTAGGGTTAGGGTTAGGGTTAGGGTTAGGGTTAGGGTTAGGGTTAGGGTTAGGGTTAGGGTTAGGGTTAGGGTTAGGGTTAGGGTTAGGGTTAGGGTTAGGGTTAGGGTTAGGGTTAGGGTTAGGGTTAGGGTTAGGGTTAGGGTTAGGGTTAGGGTTAGGGTTAGGGTTAGGGTTAGGGTTAGGGTTAGGGTTAGGGTTAGGGTTAGGGTTAGGGTTAGGGTTAGGGTTAGGGTTAGGGTTAGGGTTAGGGTTAGGGTTAGGGTTAGGGTTAGGGTTAGGGTTAGGGTTAGGGTTAGGGTTAGGGTTAGGGTTAGGGTTAGGGTTAGGGTTAGGGTTAGGGTTAGGGTTAGGGTTAGGGTTAGGGTTAGGGTTAGGGTTAGGGTTAGGGTTAGGGTTAGGGTTAGGGTTAGGGTTAGGGTTAGGGTTAGGGTTAGGGTTAGGGTTAGGGTTAGGGTTAGGGTTAGGGTTAGGGTTAGGGTTAGGGTTAGGGTTAGGGTTAGGGTTAGGGTTAGGGTTAGGGTTAGGGTTAGGGTTAGGGTTAGGGTTAGGGTTAGGGTTAGGGTTAGGGTTAGGGTTAGGGTTAGGGTTAGGGTTAGGGTTAGGGTTAGGGTTAGGGTTAGGGTTAGGGTTAGGGTTAGGGTTAGGGTTAGGGTTAGGGTTAGGGTTAGGGTTAGGGTTAGGGTTAGGGTTAGGGTTAGGGTTAGGGTTAGGGTTAGGGTTAGGGTTAGGGTTAGGGTTAGGGTTAGGGTTAGGGTTAGGGTTAGGGTTAGGGTTAGGGTTAGGGTTAGGGTTAGGGTTAGGGTTAGGGTTAGGGTTAGGGTTAGGGTTAGGGTTAGGGTTAGGGTTAGGGTTAGGGTTAGGGTTAGGGTTAGGGTTAGGGTTAGGGTTAGGGTTAGGGTTAGGGTTAGGGTTAGGGTTAGGGTTAGGGTTAGGGTTAGGGTTAGGGTTAGGGTTAGGGTTAGGGTTAGGGTTAGGGTTAGGGTTAGGGTTAGGGTTAGGGTTAGGGTTAGGGTTAGGGTTAGGGTTAGGGTTAGGGTTAGGGTTAGGGTTAGGGTTAGGGTTAGGGTTAGGGTTAGGGTTAGGGTTAGGGTTAGGGTTAGGGTTAGGGTTAGGGTTAGGGTTAGGGTTAGGGTTAGGGTTAGGGTTAGGGTTAGGGTTAGGGTTAGGGTTAGGGTTAGGGTTAGGGTTAGGGTTAGGGTTAGGGTTAGGGTTAGGGTTAGGGTTAGGGTTAGGGTTAGGGTTAGGGTTAGGGTTAGGGTTAGGGTTAGGGTTAGGGTTAGGGTTAGGGTTAGGGTTAGGGTTAGGGTTAGGGTTAGGGTTAGGGTTAGGGTTAGGGTTAGGGTTAGGGTTAGGGTTAGGGTTAGGGTTAGGGTTAGGGTTAGGGTTAGGGTTAGGGTTAGGGTTAGGGTTAGGGTTAGGGTTAGGGTTAGGGTTAGGGTTAGGGTTAGGGTTAGGGTTAGGGTTAGGGTTAGGGTTAGGGTTAGGGTTAGGGTTAGGGTTAGGGTTAGGGTTAGGGTTAGGGTTAGGGTTAGGGTTAGGGTTAGGGTTAGGGTTAGGGTTAGGGTTAGGGTTAGGGTTAGGGTTAGGGTTAGGGTTAGGGTTAGGGTTAGGGTTAGGGTTAGGGTTAGGGTTAGGGTTAGGGTTAGGGTTAGGGTTAGGGTTAGGGTTAGGGTTAGGGTTAGGGTTAGGGTTAGGGTTAGGGTTAGGGTTAGGGTTAGGGTTAGGGTTAGGGTTAGGGTTAGGGTTAGGGTTAGGGTTAGGGTTAGGGTTAGGGTTAGGGTTAGGGTTAGGGTTAGGGTGGTTAGGGTTAGGGTTAGGGTTAGGGTTAGGGTTAGGGTTAGGGTTAGGGTTAGGGTTAGGGTTAGGGTTAGGGTTAGGGTTAGGGTTAGGGTTAGGGTTAGGGTTAGGGTTAGGGTTAGGGTTAGGGTTAGGGTTAGGGTTAGGGTTAGGGTTAGGGTTAGGGTTAGGGTTAGGGTTAGGGTTAGGGTTAGGGTTAGGGTTAGGGTTAGGGTTAGGGTTAGGGTTAGGGTTAGGGTTAGGGTTAGGGTTAGGGTTAGGGTTAGGGTTAGGGTTAGGGTTAGGGTTAGGGTTAGGGTTAGGGTTAGGGTTAGGGTTAGGGTTAGGGTTAGGGTTAGGGTTAGGGTTAGGGTTAGGGTTAGGGTTAGGGTTAGGGTTAGGGTTAGGGTTAGGGTTAGGGTTAGGGTTAGGGTTAGGGTTAGGGTTAGGGTTAGGGTTAGGGTTAGGGTTAGGGTTAGGGTTAGGGTTAGGGTTAGGGTTAGGGTTAGGGTTAGGGTTAGGGTTAGGGTTAGGGTTAGGGTTAGGGTTAGGGTTAGGGTTAGGGTTAGGGTTAGGGTTAGGGTTAGGGTTAGGGTTAGGGTTAGGGTTAGGGTTAGGGTTAGGGTTAGGGTTAGGGTTAGGGTTAGGGTTAGGGTTAGGGTTAGGGTTAGGGTTAGGGTTAGGGTTAGGGTTAGGGTTAGGGTTAGGGTTAGGGTTAGGGTTAGGGTTAGGGTTAGGGTTAGGGTTAGGGTTAGGGTTAGGGTTAGGGTTAGGGTTAGGGTTAGGGTTAGGGTTAGGGTTAGGGTTAGGGTTAGGGTTAGGGTTAGGGTTAGGGTTAGGGTTAGGGTTAGGGTTAGGGTTAGGGTTAGGGTTAGGGTTAGGGTTAGGGTTAGGGTTAGGGTTAGGGTTAGGGTTAGGGTTAGGGTTAGGGTTAGGGTTAGGGTTAGGGTTAGGGTTAGGGTTAGGGTTAGGGTTAGGGTTAGGGTTAGGGTTAGGGTTAGGGTTAGGGTTAGGGTTAGGGTTAGGGTTAGGGTTAGGGTTAGGGTTAGGGTTAGGGTTAGGGTTAGGGTTAGGGTTAGGGTTAGGGTTAGGGTTAGGGTTAGGGTTAGGGTTAGGGTTAGGGTTAGGGTTAGGGTTAGGGTTAGGGTTAGGGTTAGGGTTAGGGTTAGGGTTAGGGTTAGGGTTAGGGTTAGGGTTAGGGTTAGGGTTAGGGTTAGGGTTAGGGTTAGGGTTAGGGTTAGGGTTAGGGTTAGGGTTAGGGTTAGGGTTAGGGTTAGGGTTAGGGTTAGGGTTAGGGTTAGGGTTAGGGTTAGGGTTAGGGTTAGGGTTAGGGTTAGGGTTAGGGTTAGGGTTAGGGTTAGGGTTAGGGTTAGGGTTAGGGTTAGGGTTAGGGTTAGGGTTAGGGTTAGGGTTAGGGTTAGGGTTAGGGTTAGGGTTAGGGTTAGGGTTAGGGTTAGGGTTAGGGTTAGGGTTAGGGTTAGGGTTAGGGTTAGGGTTAGGGTTAGGGTTAGGGTTAGGGTTAGGGTTAGGGTTAGGGTTAGGGTTAGGGTTAGGGTTAGGGTTAGGGTTAGGGTTAGGGTTAGGGTTAGGGTTAGGGTTAGGGTTAGGGTTAGGGTTAGGGTTAGGGTTAGGGTTAGGGTTAGGGTTAGGGTTAGGGTTAGGGTTAGGGTTAGGGTTAGGGTTAGGGTTAGGGTTAGGGTTAGGGTTAGGGTTAGGGTTAGGGTTAGGGTTAGGGTTAGGGTTAGGGTTAGGGTTAGGGTTAGGGTTAGGGTTAGGGTTAGGGTTAGGGTTAGGGTTAGGGTTAGGGTTAGGGTTAGGGTTAGGGTTAGGGTTAGGGTTAGGGTTAGGGTTAGGGTTAGGGTTAGGGTTAGGGTTAGGGTTAGGGTTAGGGTTAGGGTTAGGGTTAGGGTTAGGGTTAGGGTTAGGGTTAGGGTTAGGGTTAGGGTTAGGGTTAGGGTTAGGGTTAGGGTTAGGGTTAGGGTTAGGGTTAGGGTTAGGGTTAGGGTTAGGGTTAGGGTTAGGGTTAGGGTTAGGGTTAGGGTTAGGGTTAGGGTTAGGGTTAGGGTTAGGGTTAGGGTTAGGGTTAGGGTTAGGGTTAGGGTTAGGGTTAGGGTTAGGGTTAGGGTTAGGGTTAGGGTTAGGGTTAGGGTTAGGGTTAGGGTTAGGGTTAGGGTTAGGGTTAGGGTTAGGGTTAGGGTTAGGGTTAGGGTTAGGGTTAGGGTTAGGGTTAGGGTTAGGGTTAGGGTTAGGGTTAGGGTTAGGGTTAGGGTTAGGGTTAGGGTTAGGGTTAGGGTTAGGGTTAGGGTTAGGGTTAGGGTTAGGGTTAGGGTTAGGGTTAGGGTTAGGGTTAGGGTTAGGGTTAGGGTTAGGGTTAGGGTTAGGGTTAGGGTTAGGGTTAGGGTTAGGGTTAGGGTTAGGGTTAGGGTTAGGGTTAGGGTTAGGGTTAGGGTTAGGGTTAGGGTTAGGGTTAGGGTTAGGGTTAGGGTTAGGGTTAGGGTTAGGGTTAGGGTTAGGGTTAGGGTTAGGGTTAGGGTTAGGGTTAGGGTTAGGGTTAGGGTTAGGGTTAGGGTTAGGGTTAGGGTTAGGGTTAGGGTTAGGGTTAGGGTTAGGGTTAGGGTTAGGGTTAGGGTTAGGGTTAGGGTTAGGGTTAGGGTTAGGGTTAGGGTTAGGGTTAGGGTTAGGGTTAGGGTTAGGGTTAGGGTTAGGGTTAGGGTTAGGGTTAGGGTTAGGGTTAGGGTTAGGGTTAGGGTTAGGGTTAGGGTTAGGGTTAGGGTTAGGGTTAGGGTTAGGGTTAGGGTTAGGGTTAGGGTTAGGGTTAGGGTTAGGGTTAGGGTTAGGGTTAGGGTTAGGGTTAGGGTTAGGGTTAGGGTTAGGGTTAGGGTTAGGGTTAGGGTTAGGGTTAGGGTTAGGGTTATGGGTTAGGGTTAGGGTTAGGGTTAGGGTTAGGGTTAGGGTTAGGGTTAGGGTTAGGGTTAGGGTTAGGGTTAGGGTTAGGGTTAGGGTTAGGGTTAGGGTTAGGGTTAGGGTTAGGGTTAGGGTTAGGGTTAGGGTTAGGGTTAGGGTTAGGGTTAGGGTTAGGGTTAGGGTTAGGGTTAGGGTTAGGGTTAGGGTTAGGGTTAGGGTTAGGGTTAGGGTTAGGGTTAGGGTTAGGGTTAGGGTTAGGGTTAGGGTTAGGGTTAGGGTTAGGGTTAGGGTTAGGGTTAGGGTTAGGGTTAGGGTTAGGGTTAGGGTTAGGGTTAGGGTTAGGGTTAGGGTTAGGGTTAGGGTTAGGGTTAGGGTTAGGGTTAGGGTTAGGGTTAGGGTTAGGGTTAGGGTTAGGGTTAGGGTTAGGGTTAGGGTTAGGGTTAGGGTTAGGGTTAGGGTTAGGGTTAGGGTTAGGGTTAGGGTTAGGGTTAGGGTTAGGGTTAGGGTTAGGGTTAGGGTTAGGGTTAGGGTTAGGGTTAGGGTTAGGGTTAGGGTTAGGGTTAGGGTTAGGGTTAGGGTTAGGGTTAGGGTTAGGGTTAGGGTTAGGGTTAGGGTTAGGGTTAGGGTTAGGGTTAGGGTTAGGGTTAGGGTTAGGGTTAGGGTTAGGGTTAGGGTTAGGGTTAGGGTTAGGGTTAGGGTTAGGGTTAGGGTTAGGGTTAGGGTTAGGGTTAGGGTTAGGGTTAGGGTTAGGGTTAGGGTTAGGGTTAGGGTTAGGGTTAGGGTTAGGGTTAGGGTTAGGGTTAGGGTTAGGGTTAGGGTTAGGGTTAGGGTTAGGGTTAGGGTTAGGGTTAGGGTTAGGGTTAGGGTTAGGGTTAGGGTTAGGGTTAGGGTTAGGGTTAGGGTTAGGGTTAGGGTTAGGGTTAGGGTTAGGGTTAGGGTTAGGGTTAGGGTTAGGGTTAGGGTTAGGGTTAGGGTTAGGGTTAGGGTTAGGGTTAGGGTTAGGGTTAGGGTTAGGGTTAGGGTTAGGGTTAGGGTTAGGGTTAGGGTTAGGGTTAGGGTTAGGGTTAGGGTTAGGGTTAGGGTTAGGGTTAGGGTTAGGGTTAGGGTTAGGGTTAGGGTTAGGGTTAGGGTTAGGGTTAGGGTTAGGGTTAGGGTTAGGGTTAGGGTTAGGGTTAGGGTTAGGGTTAGGGTTAGGGTTAGGGTTAGGGTTAGGGTTAGGGTTAGGGTTAGGGTTAGGGTTAGGGTTAGGGTTAGGGTTAGGGTTAGGGTTAGGGTTAGGGTTAGGGTTAGGGTTAGGGTTAGGGTTAGGGTTAGGGTTAGGGTTAGGGTTAGGGTTAGGGTTAGGGTTAGGGTTAGGGTTAGGGTTAGGGTTAGGGTTAGGGTTAGGGTTAGGGTTAGGGTTAGGGTTAGGGTTAGGGTTAGGGTTAGGGTTAGGGTTAGGGTTAGGGTTAGGGTTAGGGTTAGGGTTAGGGTTAGGGTTAGGGTTAGGGTTAGGGTTAGGGTTAGGGTTAGGGTTAGGGTTAGGGTTAGGGTTAGGGTTAGGGTTAGGGTTAGGGTTAGGGTTAGGGTTAGGGTTAGGGTTAGGGTTAGGGTTAGGGTTAGGGTTAGGGTTAGGGTTAGGGTTAGGGTTAGGGTTAGGGTTAGGGTTAGGGTTAGGGTTAGGGTTAGGGTTAGGGTTAGGGTTAGGGTTAGGGTTAGGGTTAGGGTTAGGGTTAGGGTTAGGGTTAGGGTTAGGGTTAGGGTTAGGGTTAGGGTTAGGGTTAGGGTTAGGGTTAGGGTTAGGGTTAGGGTTAGGGTTAGGGTTAGGGTTAGGGTTAGGGTTAGGGTTAGGGTTAGGGTTAGGGTTAGGGTTAGGGTTAGGGTTAGGGTTAGGGTTAGGGTTAGGGTTAGGGTTAGGGTTAGGGTTAGGGTTAGGGTTAGGGTTAGGGTTAGGGTTAGGGTTAGGGTTAGGGTTAGGGTTAGGGTTAGGGTTAGGGTTAGGGTTAGGGTTAGGGTTAGGGTTAGGGTTAGGGTTAGGGTTAGGGTTAGGGTTAGGGTTAGGGTTAGGGTTAGGGTTAGGGTTAGGGTTAGGGTTAGGGTTAGGGTTAGGGTTAGGGTT
The DNA here is from genome assembly GCF_965212315.1 of Lampetra planeri. Taxonomy (NCBI): domain Eukaryota; kingdom Metazoa; phylum Chordata; class Hyperoartia; order Petromyzontiformes; family Petromyzontidae; genus Lampetra; species Lampetra planeri. Next base: position 34,249 of record NW_027615722.1, read on the forward strand.
AGGGTTAGGGTTAGGGTTAGGGTTAGGGTTAGGGTTAGGGTTAGGGTTAGGGTTAGGGTTAGGGTTAGGGTTAGGGTTAGGGTTAGGGTTAGGGTTAGGGTTAGGGTTAGGGTTAGGGTTAGGGTTAGGGTTAGGGTTAGGGTTAGGGTTAGGGTTAGGGTTAGGGTTAGGGTTAGGGTTAGGGTTAGGGTTAGGGTTAGGGTTAGGGTTAGGGTTAGGGTTAGGGTTAGGGTTAGGGTTAGGGTTAGGGTTAGGGTTAGGGTTAGGGTTAGGGTTAGGGTTAGGGTTAGGGTTAGGGTTAGGGTTAGGGTTAGGGTTAGGGTTAGGGTTAGGGTTAGGGTTAGGGTTAGGGTTAGGGTTAGGGTTAGGGTTAGGGTTAGGGTTAGGGTTAGGGTTAGGGTTAGGGTTAGGGTTAGGGTTAGGGTTAGGGTTAGGGTTAGGGTTAGGGTTAGGGTTAGGGTTAGGGTTAGGGTTAGGGTTAGGGTTAGGGTTAGGGTTAGGGTTAGGGTTAGGGTTAGGGTTAGGGTTAGGGTTAGGGTTAGGGTTAGGGTTAGGGTTAGGGTTAGGGTTAGGGTTAGGGTTAGGGTTAGGGTTAGGGTTAGGGTTAGGGTTAGGGTTAGGGTTAGGGTTAGGGTTAGGGTTAGGGTTAGGGTTAGGGTTAGGGTTAGGGTTAGGGTTAGGGTTAGGGTTAGGGTTAGGGTTAGGGTTAGGGTTAGGGTTAGGGTTAGGGTTAGGGTTAGGGTTAGGGTTAGGGTTAGGGTTAGGGTTAGGGTTAGGGTTAGGGTTAGGGTTAGGGTTAGGGTTAGGGTTAGGGTTAGGGTTAGGGTTAGGGTTAGGGTTAGGGTTAGGGTTAGGGTTAGGGTTAGGGTTAGGGTTAGGGTTAGGGTTAGGGTTAGGGTTAGGGTTAGGGTTAGGGTTAGGGTTAGGGTTAGGGTTAGGGTTAGGGTTAGGGTTAGGGTTAGGGTTAGGGTTAGGGTTAGGGTTAGGGTTAGGGTTAGGGTTAGGGTTAGGGTTAGGGTTAGGGTTAGGGTTAGGGTTAGGGTTAGGGTTAGGGTTAGGGTTAGGGTTAGGGTTAGGGTTAGGGTTAGGGTTAGGGTTAGGGTTAGGGTTAGGGTTAGGGTTAGGGTTAGGGTTAGGGTTAGGGTTAGGGTTAGGGTTAGGGTTAGGGTTAGGGTTAGGGTTAGGGTTAGGGTTAGGGTTAGGGTTAGGGTTAGGGTTAGGGTTAGGGTTAGGGTTAGGGTTAGGGTTAGGGTTAGGGTTAGGGTTAGGGTTAGGGTTAGGGTTAGGGTTAGGGTTAGGGTTAGGGTTAGGGTTAGGGTTAGGGTTAGGGTTAGGGTTAGGGTTAGGGTTAGGGTTAGGGTTAGGGTTAGGGTTAGGGTTAGGGTTAGGGTTAGGGTTAGGGTTAGGGTTAGGGTTAGGGTTAGGGTTAGGGTTAGGGTTAGGGTTAGGGTTAGGGTTAGGGTTAGGGTTAGGGTTAGGGTTAGGGTTAGGGTTAGGGTTAGGGTTAGGGTTAGGGTTAGGGTTAGGGTTAGGGTTAGGGTTAGGGTTAGGGTTAGGGTTAGGGTTAGGGTTAGGGTTAGGGTTAGGGTTAGGGTTAGGGTTAGGGTTAGGGTTAGGGTTAGGGTTAGGGTTAGGGTTAGGGTTAGGGTTAGGGTTAGGGTTAGGGTTAGGGTTAGGGTTAGGGTTAGGGTTAGGGTTAGGGTTAGGGTTAGGGTTAGGGTTAGGGTTAGGGTTAGGGTTAGGGTTAGGGTTAGGGTTAGGGTTAGGGTTAGGGTTAGGGTTAGGGTTAGGGTTAGGGTTAGGGTTAGGGTTAGGGTTAGGGTTAGGGTTAGGGTTAGGGTTAGGGTTAGGGTTAGGGTTAGGGTTAGGGTTAGGGTTAGGGTTAGGGTTAGGGTTAGGGTTAGGGTTAGGGTTAGGGTTAGGGTTAGGGTTAGGGTTAGGGTTAGGGTTAGGGTTAGGGTTAGGGTTAGGGTTAGGGTTAGGGTTAGGGTTAGGGTTAGGGTTAGGGTTAGGGTTAGGGTTAGGGTTAGGGTTAGGGTTAGGGTTAGGGTTAGGGTTAGGGTTAGGGTTAGGGTTAGGGTTAGGGTTAGGGTTAGGGTTAGGGTTAGGGTTAGGGTTAGGGTTAGGGTTAGGGTTAGGGTTAGGGTTAGGGTTAGGGTTAGGGTTAGGGTTAGGGTTAGGGTTAGGGTTAGGGTTAGGGTTAGGGTTAGGGTTAGGGTTAGGGTTAGGGTTAGGGTTAGGGTTAGGGTTAG
>NW_027615723.1:0-36433 GCF_965212315.1 Lampetra planeri
GATAAGGCTACAATCACTCACATTACTGATGATGCTTTTGAAACTATATCTAGCCTTCTCATTTTCTCCAGTGAACTTAACATCTCTTAACATCTGTCACTCTCTCAACATCTCCACATGATTTGTCTTCTCGCACAGGGGAACAGGGAGAACTTAAGAACTTAACTTTGCATCAGTCTGAAGCAAAGCTGGATCACACCAGGAATGTAGCAAAGCCTTGCAATCAATTCTGGAGACCACTGAAACAAGAGGAGGCCGTGACGGGAAGCAGCCAGCAGGGAGCAGAAGTGATCGAGGAGAAATGGGGCAAGAAGCGCAATGGCTCTCAGCGGAGACGAGGAATGCAAGGAGGTGGAGGAATGTCATTTTTCAGTTGCTCCATCAACAGTCAATTTATTTCTCATCCTGCACTCTTCATGTTCACAAGCGCCCAACCTCCTTTATCTTGTTAATCATCAAGGCCTCTGGCATCACATTTCTTCAACTTTGGAGACATCCAAGCGGGGTCTGTTAAAACGTTTATTATTACCAGACCACCATGGATGGGAGAGGGGCATGGCTGTGATGTGATGGAGTAAACGTCAGGAGGGTGACGGCTGATCCCTCGTTCCATGGGCCCACGTCTGGACTGGAGTTCAACTCTCCATCAAAGTTGAAGCTCAATTGGCTGCTGCTGCGTAACAATTGTTTGACAAGTCCTTGATCTTAACATGATAGAATTTCGTATTTGACTCACCAAGTCCATATGAGGCAAACATATTTCCAGAATTTTTGTATGAAGAAACAAGAAAATCTTTTGCATGAGCTGTAGAATGCAACTCTCAATTTACCAGTTGTAGTGGCTGAAAAAAATGAGCCAAAATGAGTTTCCTCTGTGGGTGGCTGCACTGGGTCACCCCAGTGTGGTGCACCCCAAGGCTCCAGCATCATTCCATTCTCCCCACTGCTGCTGGGTGAAGATAGCTAATGCCATAGGCTCAGGCTCTGCTGCAGCTCCTTCATGGTACAGTGATCCATTGTCGCTTCTTAAAGACCACAATGCTGTTATGAGACACGATGGACCAACACAAGCTTGTTTGCGACACACGCAGGGTATCTACAGCAATGAAGACAGGCTATGTCACTATGGCATGTAGCTGTGCGAGTGCAGAGTGCAAAGGACAAACAAAAAGAGGAACACTGCCTCAGCGCATCACAACGTCTGACACAAGCTAATTTGCAGTAACATTGTACTGCACAAGACTAATTATTGCTATGGCAACACCTGAATGGATGCTAGTGTAAATCATCACTCTGATTGGTGCTTTGGTACAGGGAGCAGTTGATTCTTGCAAAGGCCCACAGAGGTTTTAAAGAGTTGTTATTTTTTAGCTCTACACATGTGTACCTCTGACCATTTCTCTAAGACTCCTTATTCTTTCTTGACATCTGGCATATAACAACCGTATGTTGGGTTAAATCAGCTAGTAACTTCATTCTATCTGTAACTACAGATTGTGTCTATATCAGAAATGGTATAACTTGGTTACCAGGCAGTAATAAAACAGTGAATGACTTAATGTATAGATTATTTTAATTGATCACCAAAGCATGTTGCAAATCTAGTCAAAACTCCAATGAAACTCCAGTGAAAGTGATTATTGATATTTATTATTTTTGTGGTCAAACCAAAGGGAAAGAGTTTGACAGTTTCAAACATTTACTGCGCACAATATCCAGTGCTCCTCTGTGCCTGTGAGTCATCATATGCGGCAAAGTGAAAATCTATAATGTGTAAAATTTCTGGCCCGGAAATCACTATCAGTATATATGGAAACTCAAAGTAGATAACTAGACTCATCTTTAATATTCAGTCATATTTCAAAATGCACAAGTTACATCTGGCCCATCTCTTAACATAAAAAAAACCCACCATTCTGCGAACATGTGCAAAACTAACATAGTAGATATTGTATTTAGTTACCTCTTTGTAACCGCAGTGACTTCCACAGACTGTGTCAAAAATGTTTTTCCCCCTCAAGGTTCCTTTTTGTTTGAGTGCATTATATATCACGTTTCTACTGGGTGGAAAAAAAAAAAAGGAAAACATTCCAGTGTGTGGGAGATTAGTCGATTTTCAATTAAGCCAGGCAGACAGTCATGGTGACTGTTCATCAATACCTCTTTTTAAATGCACACCCGTGGCACACTTAATTAAACTTCCCATTAATAGCATCAAACAGAGAGCAAACTAACAACACAAACACTTGGCCGAGTTCAGAAAGCAAGCTGAGAAGGAAGATGCACTGGCTGATGAATTGTTTCTCCTGAGAGTTCTGAAAGTTCCTGCACATGCTCTGAGTCCAGCTGTGCTGATAATAGAACTTTGTGCACTTGGGTCACGCCACAATTATGTTTCGTTATAATATGTATTGGGTTGTTGATGTGTATCTGGGACATGTTCTGACCTTTGACCCTAAAAGGCTTGCATTCCACAGATGAGTGTTTAAAAAGCAGCGCCTCTCATGACTCACAGCAGATCGTGGTTTAGTTTCATATAAGGAAACAATTAGCCGGCGTGTTGTTTAAAGAATAAAAGAATCCTGTGGACTGGAGACAACGTCATCTGTGTTGCAGTTTGCTGATTGTCTATAAATCAGGGCCAGTGCACGAATCAGGACAGAGTTGTCTAGACAGTGGTAACGATCTGCTGACATGTGATCAAACATGTTTGTGATGGGAGAGCTACTCTGTCTACTGTAACACTATCCAGCGTACAGTGATTATAACAGAGGAAGGAGTGATAAAATACTGTGGCAAATCTGATAAGAAAACAACTGTCATTGGTAGGAAGTAGAAAAAAGGGTGAAGTGAAGTTTTGAACAACCAACATCCAGTTTACTTTAATATGTGACACTGTACATTGTCGCAGTCAGTGTATGTCAAACAATGGGGGACACGTGAGGCGGGACCATCAGGGGCCAATCTGTCAGAGATGTAATGTTCACTGTCAAGTGTCATTGCCCTGATTTCATTCGTATTCTCTTTGCAAACACTCAGCAGCAGTGATGCGTGATAACGGGATGTGGATGTTTTGTGTGTATGGACGTATGTGCCATTAATATCCATTGGTGTTTTTATCATGCAAGGAAATTTTAGAGAAAAATGTATCAAGTTAATACCTAAATGTTGAATTTATATAATTTTCATGATAATTCAGGGGAACTAGTCCAACTCTTTATTCTTCTTTTTAAGGAAATAACATGGTTGCAGACATAGAGGCTCAGACACTAACTCGCCAGTTCAGTTCCACTTCAAGTGTATTGTACATCTCGTGGACAGTACTCTTTAAAAATACTGTGTCCGATTTTGACTCCAATTGTGAAACTGCACTGATTTTTTCTCTTTGCACAAATGTGTAATTATCATTACACATTATTATTCTATTGAATGATCTTGTCCACATTATCTTGAGTAATTTGCAACCTAGAGATATGTAATGCTTTACAATGCATCGAGGCTTGTCGTACAAATGAGTATGCAGAAGGCCCGAAGTATGACAACTCTCTCAGGCCTCACTAATGGGCCCGTTGGACGCTCCTTCATAAAGGTGCAAGCTGTTAGTGGAGCTATCATTTGTCACTGAGACTTGCTTGCAGATCCGTCCATGTTTGTCTGTCTCAGATGACAGCAACCTAATGATGTATCACTCATCTGCTGCAGTTTCTTCCAAAGTTTTTTGTCTTTTTTTATTTACATAAGGGAAATTAAGTGCCAGATGCAGATTTAAAGTCGCGATGGCTCAGCAATAACCAGTAAGATGACACAGTAATTCATCTACCGTCTCTGTGTGTGTGTGTGTGTGTGTGTGTGTGTGTGTGTGTGTGTGTGTGTGTGTGTGTGTGTGTGTGTGTGTGTTGTGGTAGACTTTTACAGATAATAAATGGATAGTGTTTGTTTGCTAGGGCCCATGGATACACTGAAATATAATCCCCTACATAATCCGAGTGTTCTCGATCAAACGAGTCCAGTGTTCTCCCCACACTGTGATTCAGTGGGCCTCTCTTTGTCTTCAGCCCATGTGAGGGACGTGTCTCTGTCCGCTGCTAAGTTTGCTCTCAGAGTTGAAATGTTTTCCCCTTGAGCGCCATGAGCACCCCCCCTCCTCTCCACCGATGTGGGGGTGAGCTTTCCCAGGACAAAGAGATGAATATATAATGGAATGAAAAGAGAGGGGGTGGTGTGAGACAAAAAGACAGCGGGTGTTTGAATGAGAAGGAGGGAGGGAGAGTGGGAGCAGGAGTGGAAAACATATAGAGGGCCTGACAAGTGCTTGTCAAAGGGTTCAACTCAGCTGCCAAGTTCTGAGCACGGGGACACGGACAGAGGAAGAAGTACAGAGAAACAATCTGTTCTTTCCCCCTGTTGTACAGCAGATTGCTGACTCTTTGCAGCCTCTGAAGGATGTGGGATACACAACACACTTTGGTTTCAGAGTTTGTTGGAGAGCTGCTCTGGCCAAGTGCCTCCCTGCGTCTCCCCTTGTTCTCCAGCACTTGGTACAGTCCATTCAAAAGGCTTCATGTCATCTCAGTGTGTGCTGGGTTCTCTCTGAGAGCAGCTGCTCACAGCACATTCTCCTCGGCGGGAGGACTCACTTTCCCCTTCGTCCTCTCTCTCTCTCTCTCTCTGTATCTCTCTCTCTCTGCTCTCCTTGCACTTTCTCTCTTTCTCCCACGCTCACTCTCTTTCCTCTTTGCCCTGCGCGCACACGTGACAGTGTGGCTGCAGAGACGTTGCTCTCTATGCAGTAACAGGTAGACCTCCTCTGAGTGCTGCCCAGTGGGGAACAGAAGAAAGGCATTTTTTTGTTTCTGTTTGAAGTAAACTGTGGAAGAAGAAGCGCAGTTGGAGGAGGGAGGCTCTTCGCTTCACACACACACCCCACTCGGACTTGCTCCACTTGACACCATGCTGCTCTGTGTGGATGTTGTCCTCAGGGGAAAATCCTTAAAAATGATGGAAGACAACAAACAGCTGGCACAGAGGATTGATGGGGCCATCCAGTCTGCCAGTCAGGAAGTGACCAACCTCCGCTCCGAGCTCTCTGCCACCAGCTGTAGACTGGCAGAACTGGGTGCCAGTAGCCCCCCCGGCTTGGAGAACCACCTCCAGCACAACCACCACGATGGCAGCCTCCACTACCGGGGTGAGTGTCATAGCATGTGCACGTATGTATGTGTGTGTGTGTGTGTGCGTGTTCCCACGCCTGGTCGTACATGGAAGTGAGAAGAAGAACATGTGTGACGTGTTTTAAATCCAACAGTGGGAAGACTCTGAGGAATTTGACCAACTGTTCCCCCACTGATTTATTTTCCAGAGTGGTGGAGAATTGGGAGTAAAAGAGTGTTTGGGGGTTAGGGGAGAATTGCCAAGACCGTGGTCCAGGTCTGGCTCCTCTGGGGCAGTTCACACACACTCTCTGCTCTCAGCCCAACGCTGCATTCAACGCCTGGACGACTGTAGGTCGTCTCTGACAGGGGCTGACAACGTCTTGGCACGGCCATTCAGCTGGAACAGAGTTGTGATAAATGAGTAATGAGATTTAAGTGAAGTTGCTATGAGACTCCTTAACACGGTTTCATTGGCCCAACAGTATTTCCCGAATCTCAAGCTCAAACAAGGATATTTGTCATGTGCTTTTTCTTGTTGCCAGACTGCGAGTTGTAAAAATCTGTAACATGTAGTAGCTGTGGCCATCTGACGATCTTCTCTTGTGTCTTACATCTTCTTCTTTTGTGTGAATGAGCCTGTGATTTAATCTGGATTACAGAGACTTACTTTCTTGTAAACTACTTCAATACCCATGACATGGATTCGTGAATGATAAACCTCTTGTAATAGCTGCAACAGTTGTGGGGAAAGTTTAGGAGATTGTGTTGCACTGGTGTCTGAAGTGAAGGGTCAGTACAGATGCGTGTTGTATCCGTTACATCTATGGAGCTGGTTAGTGGCCATACATTTCCTCAGGCTTTCAACACACTGTAGGATGGCATGGCATGCAGGTGAGCACATCCACTGATCTGTGTGAAACAGGCTTGTAATAATTCAATGTTCATGGGTGTGCGTCTTGGCTTTCATAGTCTGTCTATCTTACGTTCCTTGAGAGCTTTCTTTTGTGCATTTCCTCAGACGGTCAGTAAGACTGGACACTCCACAGATCGTACACGATGAGCTGTAATTAAATCTGAAAACCCTCATTATGTTTTGTGTCTCCGGTTGTCAGTGTTCCAACTTAAGAGGACATCCGTATTTTCACAGAATGCTGCATTCTGGTGGTGTCAGGGTGTGGAGTTTACGAGGCAACAAGGGTCAAATCAAACACCGATCACCACCGATTCACAATATTTTGGCTTCTGCTGCTGGATCAGAACAGCATCCAGGCACAGGCAGACAGCACGTCAAGTGAGTTCAGCTGAAGATAATAAACCACTCCCACAAGAAAAAATGGAGGACAATTAGTGAGATGGATACAATAGAGTTTGTTGATGCACCAACTGTTTGAGCCACTGTATCAGTTTTGAACTTCTTACCTCGTCACTCACAGCACATCTCAGACGTCTTAATACACATACATATGACATGAGCAGGTAGAGCCTCTTTCATGCTGCATCGTACAACATGCAGTATTTGCTGACTGATTTCGTTGCGTCTGTGTGTCCAGGGAGATGAAAAGTAGCCTCTTTGTTAGCACATTTTCTGCTTCAGTGATGGATGCTGTCCCTGTTGAATACACTCATAAATAAATGACAACTAGAGTAACCGAGGGCTTGTTCAGAGCCAAAACATCCTGTTTTTATGCGGTGGCTGATAGAGGAGCGCTGAGGCGATAAATGTAGATGGTCTTTTGAGTCAAAGTGTTGTCAGGTGGGATTTCATTTGTTTTACTAGTGCTCTCTCACTACGCAGCAAGTTATCTGCCTGGTCCATCGGACATGTTTTCAGTCTCTTTCTTGCTGCGGCCGTTTTGACAGGGAGCCTGCCATTCCCACATTCCTGAATGTTGGGGCAGTGATGTCATACTTCCTGTTCCCAGAGAGCCGGCCAGCGGTCAGGTGGCTGAAATGCTGATCAACTCAAACGGCGTCAGATAAAACTCCTCCACCTCCCTCTTTCAAATACCAGTGTTCACCTCGGCTACATAAAGACGGATGAGCCTGATAACTGCTTAGCTTAAGGATGTTTTTGTACATTTTCGAGTTTAAGATGATTCGTCTGACAGATCTCACTGCTGCTGTGTGATGAGCCAGCGTCCAGTGGCTTAGGCAGATTAAATGTTCTTTTGGTGTGTGTCCCTCTCCAGGCCAGGCTGTTTGTTAATTCATTTTGGCTCTACCATGACGGCAGTATTTTTAATATTCATGACTGCCTGTAAATATACAGTACTTTGTCAAAATGCCAGAATAAATGCTGTTTCATCTCGCTGCACAGCTCCGACAACATCTCTGACAGATGTCCAATAAGGCAACAAAGGCAGTGTTTCGGTGGCCTTGGAATCTGTCCTTTCCACTGAATGCATCATGATTCCATAGCACAACTTTACATGCTGCATCCATTAACTGCAGAACCATTTTTTGTTTTACATTTTAGATTTAGGAGAGATCACATTTGCATGTGTTCCATCATGTAGCACAGTGAAGTCGAGGGCCTCATAAATGGCCTCCATGTATTTTAGCCACTGACAGCTGACAACTCTTCATCCTTTTTTTGTTGTTTCTTCCTCTTCCTTGCCTGGTTCATTGCGTACAGCACTGATAACCAGTGATCAACTGCACTGCTGCTGTAACAAATACCCACCTGATGTGTGTCCCACACCTGAGTTGACTGTCAAAGCTGAATAAGAGGTTCAAGCTTAACATCATAGACTGGTGAATGGAATGTAAGATCCCTCTTTGCAAAGTACAGTTTGTACAGTACGCTTTGATCAAAGATCTACAGAGGAAAAAGGTAGTAAGAGATGTCATCTGCAACTTGCAGTGAGACCTCTAGTCAGCATCTTTACAATTCTGACTAAAGTGAAAGAAAACCCAGGCAGCTGCAATCAGTTTGCCTTGTGAGTTGTGAAGGATTTTGCCAACTGTAGCTGAATGTTTGGCTGACAGGGATGTGGATTTGTTGCAGCTGTATTTTTTTATACTCAACTCCTTCTCCACAACAACATTTTCTTTTATTATCTATGCATCCACCAAAGTAATGTGACCAAAGAAGCTAGTTTAATTGGTGTCACTTCCTGTACGAACACCATTGTATGTTGTTTTACGTTTGCATTGTTTTGTATGTGATATTTGTGAACAATTTATAGTCTAAAAGCTGAAGAAATCACTGTTTTGGCCAGAATGGCATCCGCTTCAACTTTGCAACCATGTGGCTGCTATTTACTTTGAGAGGACATTGCATTCAGGATTAGAGCCGGATAACGCTGATAAAACGTCTAAAACCAGAGAAAAAATAGCCTCAAACTGTACAGTATGCTGAGAAAGAAGTGTTGATTGCAATTTCTCCTAAAATACAGTGACAATCTTTTCTCCAGTGGAGAGGCTCAACTGTCTTTAATGCTGCGGAGTAATTGTGGGGAAGAATCCTCTCTCCATCTGGCCTGAGTTTGTCAGAGACCTCGGGTCTCTCATTACTTCATCATGCACACATGCAGAGCTGAAATGCAGAGCGCCAAAGTACAGGGCAAACTCCACTCCCACTCTTTCACTCGGTGGAACCATCTCTGGGGACCACCCGCCTTCCTGTTCGCCATCCACATGCAAAGAAACTATGCAATGCACCCGAACCTTCCCCTGTATTAACCACCACCCAAATACCTCACCCACCGCCCCCTCCCCTTCAAATTCTCTGCCTGGCCTCCCTTAGGCACGCCCTGTCTGTGGTCAATGCCGCGTGAGAGGAACTGTGTCCAAACAATAGCCAGAGGCAGCCCCTCACTCCCAGCACTTCTCTCTCAGTCCTCCCATCCTCACTAGACTTCCTCCAGTTTGGAGCGAATCGTGGCACAGAGGGGATTCCTGAGCTTCAGATACCCAGTGAAAATGTCGGTGGGGAGGAGTGTGTGTCTTGTGTCGTGAGGACGGCTCCCGGTGCATGTTTTCAGTCTTTACTGCAGTGTTTGGCAGGACGTGGCATAATAGCGATGGACCTTTTTCAAAACGTGTTGAACCTATTCTGCCGTCAACATTTACCTCAATTTTATTTGAGTCTCTATGCACTTAGTGGCTGAGCACAGCTTCAAAGTGCTTACTAGCACACCGGTGGGCTTTCTCTCTGGTGCTTGGCAATGGCTTTGAATAAATAATGCCTTTGTGGTTATTTATCTTGCTTTGTAATGGAATGCAAGCCAGTAATGAACTGACGGAGCAGTGCAAGCTGTCAGTGGGAGTCCACAGGGTCTCATGAGTTTCCACTGCCTTGGGTGCAGGAAGGACAGCTGGGACGGCACATATCCACTTTCATGTCCATTCAGGGGCAGAGGAAGCTCCCTGTATTGTTGCAATCACTTAGAATTCTTGCCAAGTTTGTGGTTCACTGGGGAGGCACTGTGGTGCTCAATTGGTTCCATGTTCCAGCATTCATAAGGGGTCAGAGGTGACAGATGACGGCCTACCCCAGTCTGCCTTGCGTCTCTTATTACAGGAGGCTGGTGTGCTGTCATGAGGTGCCAGCTGGAAATGGCATTTCTCGGTGCAGGTGACAAATGGTGGCAGTAGCATCACCATGCAGGCCGTGATGCAAAGCCAGGTACGGTACATAGGAGCAGACAGACGGTGGAGCAGAACCAGCAAAACCAATAAAGGAAGCTGGACGGAAGCTGTCACGTCTAGGACCGGGTGCACCTTCAACAGTCTTTTCTTCGCTTTTAAATTTCCCAGCTCTATCGACGTGAAACTTCACAGACAAAGTGGGTAAAAGCATTCAAGGAGAACAAAGCAGTACTTTAAGTGTGACACTAAGCATTGAATTGCTTTCCGGGTCGACACTCTGCCGCTGAGACTATATTATTCCTTTCAGTGAGACTGATGTTTCGTATGCATAATATTATTCATGAAAGCCAAATAACTCATTTAACTATTTCGTCCCCAGTGTGCAAGAAAAGAATTCTGTTTCCCAGATGTTTCATGATGAAGATGGTACTTTGTATGGATTTCCTGTGACTTTAGGACTATAAGGGGAAAAAATGACTGATTAAGATATTCCTCACAGTTATTGCTCCATCAGGTACTATCTCCATTACTTTTCTCACATGGGATCATCATCATAACCTTCAAGTTTTCTCTAGTCCCTGAATTTGAAAAGAGAATGACCTGTAGGAGTGAGAGCATACGAGCTCTGTGCATCCTCCATGAATGTCTTGTAATTATCAAGAGCATATGTCAGGGTTAGGGTTCTCATGAGATGAAGAATCACTTCCTGGTTTGTTTTATGAACCCACTGGATGCACCATCTGTATCATGTGCACCTGGGGAGGATCAGATGTTACATTCAGGATGGAAATAGCAAGATAGGATCTGTTTGGTGAGACATTGACTAATATAAGATTGGCCTCCCATCCGCTTTCCACCAAAAACAGGCCAAAACAGCCGAAACAGAGGAGAGTTGATAAACGGAGCTTTAGGGAGAAAACACGTGTGACTGTACCTACATCGTCACAGTCAGAGTATCTGTCAGCCAACTGCATTTTAACACTGAAAACACAACAAGCTCAAATCGGTGCTGACCTGTGGCGACTGCACCACAGTCTCACTGCTCAGCCAAAGCTACACAAGGTTTCTGCAAGATTAAACTCACAGTGCAAAGCAAAGAGTGAGCTCAGGTCGTGTCCTTTACGATCTCACTCCATTCCAGGACCAGCAGTTGAGATGTATGATAATACAAGTGCCGGAAACAGGAAGGAGGACTTGCATTTGCTTTATGACTCAAAAAGATTTATTGTATGTTTGCCTAAAGACAAAAAAATGAGTAGGGACACTTTAATTCTCCCATGTGTGTTGTTCCAAGGCCGCTGTCAGGGTGTCATGGTCCCTGCAGGCAACAGGAGGTGCAGATCAAGATCAGACCTTTGAAATCCATCTCTCTCTCGTCCCCCGTGCCTCCATTCTTCCCATCCAAGTCTTCATTTTACCCGAATCATCCAAATCCCTGCTGAGCCCAACTTCAAAACAATGAACGACTCAGGAAGAAAGGAACAGAAACAGAGCCGTGGAAAAAAAGAAATGTAGTTTCAGCTCATCACATTTAAATGCCTCATTGCTTTGGAGTGAAGACCCTCTGTTGCTAATGTTGCTACATAATGTTGCCTTGGCTTTTGTTTAAATCTGTTCCCTAAGGAGAACGGACCAGGCATGAGGGGAAAATGCATTTTGAGGAAGTGCAGAGCACCTCCTGTATATTCGCAGAGCGTGACATTCCAGCAGAGCAGAGGATAAGCAGAGCACTTCAGAAACTCATCCGCTTCACGTAGGCTTCTTACGAGATTGATGGGCTAAAGACATCATAAACTTTGGGACACATTTTACATATATAAACATGTGGCCAAAGAGTCAAGGAATTCCATTTTCCATGTTATAGCTCCATGCTAATTTCTTCTACTTAGACTTCTAATTTGTTGCGTTGGAACTATTGTTGCATCACAGTGTCACATCACATTTAATATGTATTTTTTTTTTACTCTGCTTCTTCCGACTGTTAACTAGTCTTTTATATTTGATCAGTCGATTACAGACAGATATCAGGGATAGCAAATATTTTTTGTTTTTACACACACTACCAGTCAAACGTTTGGACACACTTTCTCATTCAATTGAATCAAATGTACCCAAACTTTGTGTATTCATATGAAACATATGAAAGGATGATGAGTTCTTGTTTTGAAAGCCATTATCTATAAAGAAACCCTTGACTTCATCATCATCTCCTAGAACCCACGGATACATTGACGTCAAGCACACACAGTAAGTGGGCTCCATCCCTGAAATATATTTGGTCTGCAGCCTAACCACATTAGTGTTGAAAGCATGTCTGGCTGTTTTCTCTAGCTGAGGAAGTTTTTACGCAAATATTTATCAGGTTGCCACAATCACACTGCCAGCGCTCAGTCCCTCTGTTGAGAAGGTCGTGTCCATGTCGTCCTCTACAGTTGTGTGTTGTTTGCAATCAGTAACTGGCTTTAATTTGACCTCAAAACACATGTGCTACCAGCGTCCCAGGAGAAGAGCTGCTGTGTGGTAAATGTGTTTGAGTGCTCCTGTTTGGAGCGCTGCAGCGAGGCAGATCAATGAGAATGAGAAGATCATTTTCTTTTTAAAAAAAATAGGATACATTTGCATCATAATGAAAAAAAAATCCCAAATTAAACCTTCTAATTTATTTTCATTGTCCCATTATTCCACTCTGACAATGACTGTAAAGTCTCTGCACTGAAATTACAATAAACCAACTGATCTGGAATTATGCAAATTGCGAAGAGAATTAATAAGAATTTGACAAACAGTCGTTTCTATTTTTGTTAGTATTTTGTTTCTAGGCTAACGGTACAGTTGCTTGTTCCGTTCAGTCAAATAGCTAACGGTCCCAAATGATGCTTGCTGAGTCCAGTTGGAGAAATGCATCGATGATTACCATCAAATGCAATGATGGGACCATGTCGTTAATGATAATTTAAAGAATTATTCCAGGAAGCAGGATTAATAAAACACACGAAACACACATAAGTGGAAGTGTGAAGTCGTACTCATTAATTCAACATGCTGTTTTATCAAACAGCACCCTCAGTACGACTAAACATGGACTGAACATAAATGGACTAAATATGACTTTCTATGACTAGTTTGGTTCAAGCCTCAAAATGAACTCTTTGTACATGACTGCCAACGACCCGTCGTGTCTTATAAATAACTTAACAAAGATGGATGACCAGCTGAGCACGGACCACACACTATGGCTCAACGTACTTACAGTAGTTTCAGTTTTACTGGGAAAGTACTTTAGCTGGGTTCATGATTTCCTTTTACATGATATTTGCTGCTGTATATCCCGTGTATACAGTCGTGCAGGCTGTCTTCCTGTTGGTCTGCTGATGTTCGTTGGCTGAGGTTGTCCTTCTACCCTGGCTACAAATGATGCCATCACCCCACCACAACCTCACCCTTTCGTATACAGGACCTTAGGATGACGACTGGACATGTGCAATGGAATCTTCCATTCTGGCGGCAGAACAATAAGCCTCATTCAGCATGGCCACAGCTCCTTGAAGTGGTGTGGTTTTGGAGGAGAGGTTTCTGATTCAGGGGTTTCCCACAGACTCCCCAGCTACAAAGAGCCTCAGCTAGTCTGTGCTCCCGCTGCTCTCATTTCTGCTGCTTATTTACAAATAAAGTGCATTGGAATAAAGTATTCCTTTAACTATTTACAAGACTTGGAGCATCAGGTTGTGAGCGGTCACCTGATATAGTAAGTCCATCTTCCCTGCAGCTTCAATTCAAAATGGGCGATGTTACATTTTGTATCATCAGAGGGGCTGGACCACTGCTCCCCTGTGATATTATTGTGTGCCACAACGCTGCAGAGTACCTTTTGCTTTGCCGAGATGGAGCTAAATGAGAAGAGTGTAATTTAGTGTCTGTGGTGCGGCGGTCCTCCAGTGAAGCCTGGACAAGAGGTATGGTGAGGGGGATAAATACGACAGGTTATGAGGCGAGAGATGGAGGCGAGCAGAGGAGTATCTCCATTAATAGACTCTGTGCAGCTGAATTGATTTGGAGGTCAGTCCATAAAGCACACTGCCTCAGTGCTGCACTAACAGTGGTATCATTACTGTGTTATTAGAGCCAGGTGGAGGGAGGGGGGCTGGTAGGGCTGTGCAAGTAATTTACAGGTGTGTTAAACATGGGGGCTTTTCCAGAGAGCTGGTGCCTGGACTATTTCTCACATGCTGTTCTCAAACAATTATTTTCAGATCTAACTTTGACAGTACAAATTTCAAGTCTGTTTTTCCTTGTGTAATTAGTTTCTTCCTGCTCTATGTGCTGTCACACAAGAAACTAATGATGGGATTAACAAACACACAGAAGCTGTAATGAATCCTCAAAATCATGGCTAGAATTACGGATAAGAATAACAGAACAAAAGAAATAAAATCAGAATATGTGAGTGGGGCCCTCGGCACGTTCTATTTAGCTGAACGGACTCTGGCCACGCCATGTGGACTCACTTAAAGGTCGCTGGATTCACTGTCGAGCTCACGTCAACCACTATTCCTGTTAATTGATGCAACTCTTGCCTATTAGTCTAGTTTTGACCTTTAACAAGTTAAACACAGAACCAGCAGGGATTCAGTGTACACTGTCACACTGTGATGCCTTAATGAATAAACTGAAAGGTGGATGAGTACTTGGAGCAGGAGAAGGTACAGTAATTATAAAGGCAGGTTTCGCTCTCAAGACCTACAGCAGTGATGTTTCCTGAACAGAGATGATCAGAAGGAAAGGAACTCCTCTGAAACTGAAACCTTTTGTTGTTGTCTACTTCCCTTAAGCTCGTATACTATATGAATCTCCTGAAAGTTTTTCCCAGCACTACTGCAGCAATGGGGGGAATTCCGATCTGAATGCTGTGTCAGAAGGAGTTTAATCTTCCTTGAGGTTGCAAAGTTAACAGCATGTGTTGCAAGATTGAACAAGAGAACTGGACTGATTGTGGCTACAGCAACCATCAGAGTACAAGGAAACAATTGCACACACAAACACAACAACATTTCGCCATTGTTGGGAATAAATAAGATGCGTAGACAATATTGCACAGTTCCTAGTATGTATTTAAATGTCAGTTGAAAAGTGTAAATTATTCAGAAGTAGTCCAGGGCAGTGATGACCTGAGGGTCATGAAGGTGGTGACCATGGGTGTGGGTTTGACATTGTCTCCCCCCCCCCCACCCACACACACACACACACACACACACACACACACACACACACACAACCATTCTGGTGACACATTAGCACATGCCTGCGATGTAAAAGGCGCAGATGCACCGCTACATTAGATTTGCCATTGACGTATAGTTGACTTCCTGTAATGTGGTTGTCATGGAGTAAGATGGCCTGTGTATCCTAAAAAGAATCCGAGGATTTTTGGCCTTCAGTGACTTTTTTGTAGGTCATCAGGTCAGAAGCATTTGAAAATGTATAGTGATAAATATTTTTGAGACCCTCATGGGACATTTCACCTAATGTATTGTTACTTTTTTTCCCTCTTAGTTTGGAAAATTTATCAACACTGCAGTCAAGGAATATTTACTGCAAATAATCTCCAAATCTGTTTTCCGAATGTTCAGTTGGTGAATTCAAAGAATTTCATTGCCAGTCTAAAAGTTGGACTATTTGACTGTTGGACTATTTGTTTATTTCAAACCACACTGGATGTGCTATCCTTGGGTATGGCGTTCAGTCTGATGTATGTTTACCCTCTGAACCGTAGGCTCCACCATCAGTCAGGATGAACATACCACTGATCGCCATCTGTCTGCACCACCACAGTCAACGCTGACGGTATGACAGAATGGAGCTGCAGCAAATGTGTTTGCTTGTTTGTAAAACACTCAACACGCTTCTGCTGCCAGACCTGTCACACACACACACACACACACACACACACACACACACACACACACACACACACACATATATATATATATGAATACAATTTAATCAATATCACACACACACAAAGAAAGAGAGAGAGAGAAGGGGGAGATTTCTGTGTATTTCAGTGTGTTTTGATGTTGCTGATGTTTTCTCTCAGCGCTGTGGGTCATTCCCATATTATTAATCCTCACAGATTCACCAACTCTCTTCTCTTTCATATCTCCTTTCTAACAACTCTAAGTGCTGCATATGCTCAGGTTGATTTAAAATCCTTCGCAGACAGACGCAGCTGCTGTCGTATGCTGTTCAGCTGATGGGTGAGTGTTTTTGGCTAATGCCTGTTTTTTCTTCACTAACTGAGAGAGACGACTGAAGAGAGGAATACAAACAGCTCCTCTGAGAAAATGCAAAGACAGATTGATAGGAAACAGCCAGGGTGAGGGGAAACGGTAAAACCTCAGCAGGCCAATGAGCCGTGATACACAGGGCAGCAGAGAACTGTGACAGACAGGTAATGAGTGTGCACTAATACACCTCCACAACCTAATTGGTTTGAATGAGCACAGAAGAGTCTCCTCCAGTGGCTGTGGCTGAGCTGACTGTCATGTGACAGTGCGTGGAGAGAAAACTAATTGGTGCTCTCCTCCTGACATGGCTCCTGTCTTCCATGTCGGCTACGTGGGTGGCTGAGTGGGTTATTACAGTCCTAAGATGTACCATTTAGAGCTCCATCTGTTTTCAAGTAAACAACCAGGCCAAACCATGTTACTAATTTTTCTCATTCAAACTCGGTTTATTGGCTTTTCTCTCTCTATCTCTCTCTGCTGAAATTGGACAGCTGACCATCTAAACCCGGCAGGGGTGTCAGACTCCAGTCCTCGAGGGCCGCTATCCAGCAGGTTTTCAATGTCACCCGGCTCCTACAGGCCTAATTCAAATCAGCAGCTCGTTACCAGGCCTCAGCAAAACTTCACAGAGACTGATTCAGGCGAGGGTCTCGCAGACCGCAGTTTGACGCCTGTAATCTAAAGGTTTCAGGTGCAGTGGAATACGAGTGTAAGCCACATCCAAACACTTGTGGTTTTAAGCCTTGAAAGCAGCAGAAATGTTTGTTGAAACTTAGATATTGATACAAGCTGACATGTTAATTTAAAAAAATATTGAGGAATAATAAGATATATTTATGTCTGCTTGTGGACATCCCCTGCATAATTCCAAATGACCTTCACTTATTGTCATATTGTTATAGTTCTCAAAGTGATCATTATTGTTTTACTATAGTTTTACTGTTTTTACTGCATCAATAACCAATAATAGCAGTTTATGATAACGTGTGAGATGAATTATACCAATGTAGAAAAACATTACAGCTGCCATGTGACTGTAAAGGACAATAGAGATTAGTGCCCAGTAATTATTACGCTGCTTGAAGTTGAATAGTCAGAAAACAGAAGAAAAAAGACTGACACTTTCTTGTTGGTGTTGGTGGTATTGGATGATTTCTCGTCCCTTTGGAGGTGTTCTGGTGGCCACAGGGGGCTTAAGAGGTCACTTGGCTTCCTCTTCTGTCAGGCTGACTTTGCATCATTAAATTTCAAGCCTTTTATTTTCGTGTTGGTATCAGAGGACGTGAGGATGCTGCTGCTGCTGCTGTTACTGCTGTAACTATGAGAAGAGTGGAAGCAATCCTTTAATACTGCTGATATCAGAGGATTACACCAAGATTGTCTGTGGTCTTACATATGTCTCTGTGTCACTGACAGGTCTAATCTTTCTAATAAAGTCTATTTCAGCTCTGTGATTACACAGGCAGAGGGTGAAGGTCCCATCTTAGGAACGACTGTAAACCATCCGTGTGTGAGACTTTGACCTGTATAGGAACGTGACATCTGCTGCTCTGGAATTGCTTAAGGAGTGAGTGTGTGTCTGTGTGTGTGCGGGGCCGGGGGGGGGGGGGGGGCAGCAGGGGGTGGGCAGGGCCATGACAGACTGGTCCTGGCCTTACTATTGGTTATTAGGGACATACAGTGGACAGAGGATGAAAATGATTGGCAGGTTGAGGCCTGATTCCGATGATAATCTCTGTCACATCCCTGAACTCGGCTCACTAAGCGGATGCTGCCACGTCCGTGACAAGAGCAAAAGAGAAGCCACATGAGAGTAAGGACAGATATGGATTTCTCCTCGGTGCTGAGGACTGAGAGGATGCTGCGACCTAGCTGCATACCATGGGATCTGCGTGGACATGAGAAGAATGGAGGTAAATCCAGAATAATCCTGTCGCCTTCACCTCTGAACTCGATGGGTATCGGGCTACTTCTGATTCATGAGGTTTCTGCAGCCTTGCAATGAGATATGCATGGATGTGCACATACTAAACCACAATTTAACCTTGTGAACTGCAGTGTGTGAACATCTCAGAGAGTTTTATATCTGTAAAGGATATGTTTGTGTGTCTGTGTTTGGGGGAACGTTCATGGCTGGATGACATACAGTTAGTTTGTGTCACCTGAGGGCAGCGGCACATCAGAAAACAGGAAGTGGATGAATGAGGATCATATTGCTGTTCACTGATCTGAACTTTTTCTTAGGCTCCTCCAACTACTCGACAAGTCGGTTGCTCAGTCATAATGAGCTACCTAAGAACAACAAGCTCTTGCGATGTGATGACATTCTCCAGCACTCCAAATGAGTCTACTTAGCTCCTGTCCTGCTGATCCAACAGCAGCCAGCTGTGCTGACATTTTTGGGCCAGGTTCAGGTACGCAGATGAAAGACAGTGAGGTCCAAACACCCACTGATTTTGTTATTTCACAACAGTTAGGTGCAATAAAGCCTCGCCAGAGGAGCTCAGGCAGAATTACTGTTGTCACTGTAGAATTTCTATTAGCTGTCAGTGTGTCTCAGATGGAATCAGATGCCTTTGTAACACACGGCCTGCTGGGATAATTCCTGCCGCATCTCAGGTTGTTCTTTTATTTTTTATTTTGTACATGTTTTTCTATATCTTTCACACTGGCTAATATCTTTGTAATCATCAGTCAACAGCACAAGCCCCGTCCATGTATCAGGGCTCTTTGCTTGCTTGTGACTGAAGCAGGATTTTGTATAAATGTCTAAACTCTAAACATGCTGGTTGGTTTTCTTTGTCAGGTTGATAACAGTTACTTAGAGCCCTTCAGATAACTGATTTACAGTATGAATCTATAAAACATGTATGTGGAAGAAAGGTGCAGCACAATTACGTGAAGATGTTTTTGTTGAAAGCTTGTTTTTCATTTTTGTGTTAATTGTCAAGAAACATTGTATATGGTTTAGTAGATGTGTGGAACTATTTGTGCTGTTTAGTGAGAATTATTTAGGCTTAAGGTTCCAGCGTTTTCACTTTCAATGGCACATATCAATCACCCAGCCACATTTGACGTTTTGTCTTCCTTCTCTGATACGTTTCTGTATATAAAGGATTAAAGTTCAAGCCACAGGGTTGCTCAACAGCTGTTACTAAGCAACCTCACTGGGACAGAAATAAAAGAGAAACACAGTTTCATTTTATTTGCTTATTTCCAGGTTTCCCACTCATTTCAGTGTCTATATTGAACTATATCAGTGTCTAATTAAGTTCAATCTCAATTTAACTTCAAATCTAAGTTCAATAGTTTGAGGCAATAGAGCTAAATAAATAGATATACAGTAAATTTAATATTTTTTTCTGTTTTTCGCTCCTCAAATGCCGCTGGGTGGGAACACGGTGATGAGAAGTATTGCTGCGCTTTTATCTCCAGAAACAACTGTAGAGTGCAATTTGCACTGTAGTAATCACATTATACTGAAAATAGGATATTGCCACAGTTCGGGGACATTTGTTGCTCAGCCTGGGTAGTTATTTAGTGCTGTCTGCTGTGATAGTCAGAACTTTAGGAGTACTTTCACAGCTGTTGAATAAAATGTCACAACCAAAAATGTGGTGTCAGCGCTCATCAATAACATTCATTCCATGTACAGTATGTTTTTTATCATTCAGATAAAAGTTGTAGTGCGTCCTTAAAGCAGCTGAGAATTGTTCAGTAATTTTCCTCTTCACACAAGAATGAGCATACTTTTCTCCAGATAAATCTCAGACAGCACCGTTCCTGGTAAATTGATTAGGTGTTGAAATCGCTGCTTTCTGTGGACTCTTCAAAGACAAAAATGTTGTCCAGAGGCTCAGCAGAGGATAGGAAAACAAAATTGCACCTTCAGAATTTCAGTTTAATGCTGATTGTTAATTAACCAGACAAAGTTGTGGTGGAAGAGGGAAGTGCTGACAGTCTTCAGTCAGTTTCGCCCCTTGAGAGTGCTCAGCCTCGGGCAGAAACGTGAGAAATTGTATCTGATTTAACTGCTGGTTCTCTGCGATGGTGTGACTAAGCAAACGCCGGCATCATTACATCTGTGGACAGCAGAGCTGAATGTCTACTTGATGCTTTCTTTCTCACAGACTCTCTCTTGTTTCTTTCTTCCTCCATGAGTGTGCCTGACTTGTGTTTTTTACTGCCCCTGCAGACACTCTGCTCTTAATGCTGCAGCTGGGAAGAAGCCTCAGTGGATCGAACAAATACTGATCAGTGACGCAGGAGCAAATGTACGAGTGGTGGTGGATGGCAGGGCGTAGAAGATGGAGTGGAACAGCCACAGACAGTTTGAGGGAATATCTATCACTGCACGAGTCACAGCACCTCCAGAGGAGTCACAATAATCATGAGGGAGAAAAAAAACACGTACGTGACTAACAGCAAGATGAGTTGAGGGATTCGGGGGTTTAAACCTCTGAGAAGTGGTTGATTGATGAAAGGCGATACAGAGGGAGAGGATGGTGAGGAAGAGGAGAGGCTGTGCAGTGTTGGCACGGACATGTGAGTAAGCAGGAAAGAACACATACGGCACTCGCTCACAGCAGTTGGAGCTCTGAAAGCTAATGAGATGACATCAATCACTCAGCAGAACACCAAGCCGGTGGGCTATTGTCTGCTCTCTCATTTACAGTATCACACAAAAGGTCAGCTTCCTGGACGGGGGTAGGAGGTTTGGGATTGCTGCCTACTTACCCTGCTTCTTACTGTCAGATTATCATTTCTCCCGCCAGCAGCAGAACAGCAACACAATGTTAGTTAGTTAGTTAGATGGTTGGTTGGGTAGTTAGTTCTAATATATAACACTTCCAGTACATATATAGAGAGAGGGGATGAGAGGGGGCCACGGGACCGTTTCTTCACCACAACCCTGTAGGAACAACTTGGTACGAATTGAGGAGATGGTATAACTGTGTCTAAATATTGTGTCCATTACTCTGTGTTGTCACGTACATGTAGGTACCACATACCAGGGACCCACTGTAACCCCACCCAGTGGAACGGTCTCTAAAGGCAAAATATAAATACATAAATTTACATAAAAAGCTCCCTTTCATGTAAAAACTAAAACAAACAAACAGAAATACAGCAAGAGTGACAACAGTATAATTCACACATGTAACCCAAGTACATGTAAACAACAGAATTAAATCTTTTAATTTATTTTTTTGTCTTTTTGTACAGCGAGGTTATGCACATCTCTGGAATCATATCTATTGTTCTCTACTGAAACTAACTTTTATAAACAAAAAGTTCAATAATCTATACTACAAGTCTCTACATGTCATTAATTTGGATTTTACAAAGAGTGAATTGGTCTGTTTTATTTATGATGTGTGAAGCTTGTTTTTGTAGAACTACTTTGAGACTGTAAATAATATAAATCCACACCAATATAACTATTAATAACCTCAATCGAGATATTTATAAATGTTAGCATGAATGGTGAATGATCACTTTGTCCAACTGACAAGTTGTAATTTTAACGCTGAGCAGAAACCTCATGCTCTTTACTTATGGAGCTTCAATGAAGCTTTTGATTAGTATTATTACATTCAAATTTCACATTCATTTTTACTCATGTTTTCCTCTTGCTGTCACTGCACTTGTGTTCAAACACTGGTATCTTGATTGCATAGATTTTCTGCTCTACAGCTTCAATCCATCTCCTCGTGATCCCTGCTCTCAAAGAAATTTACTCTTCTGCTTTTGTGGTTTTGTACAAAGTCCCATCAATCTCCACCATCATATTAATTTAACATGAAAACAAAAAGGAGAAAAATGTACTTTAACAAGCTTGACAACCCCACACGTAGAAATCTAAGAGCAATAAGCACTTCCAGTCATGTCCCTTCAGAAGGTTCTACTATACTAGAACTCTGAACAGAAGAAAGTGGTCAACCTTCATCTCCAGACGGTGCTGACACATTACTCTTCCTGAGAGCTGCATACTGCCAAGTAAAAAGCTGATTCAGGAACTGTAAAGACATTGTGAAGCAGTGACCTTAAAGACTACCTGCAAATAGAAGTCATAGCATACCGGCTCATTTTTCATGTGCCGAATATTCACAGTTACTGTAAAAGCTGTCACAGTAGGTAACTCATCAGATTTCTTTTGAAAGATTTCTTCTCCTTTCAAGGATAATGGAAGACTTCTTGTATTTCACACATCTACATGCTCCTTTAATCAAATCTTATGTCACTGGAAAGGATTGTAGGATTCCTGTTCATCTGAAGCTTTCTCCTTGCATGAGCAGGTCCAGCTTACCACGTTATGATGGAACTCTTTAGAAAGCACATGTGTAAGAACGAGCTGCTGGGTTTTAATACAAGAGGACATGTATTACATCAATTACACAATATACATCTGATGTTCGACACTTGTGGACTAAATGTACATCTCAAAGACATCTGATAACTCTGTGTACCTGCAAGTGTGAACATTGTTCATCCAGTACTGATGTAAACACTGACAGAGCCACAGGGGATCAAGGGTCAATCACTGATACGAAGTATATGTGTAATAAATTTGAAGAATGAAGAGGAATCACACGTGTGATGGGGTCCCAAACCAGTTGGCCCCAGACTCCATCGGTGTCACAACAGTAAAGGGTTCTACTGATCACAGGAAGTGATTGCAGTCTTGGACCAAAAGGTCCAGGAGCAGGGATGAAGGAATACTTGTGGCAGGATTGGTGTGTGAAAAGAACATTTATAAATTCCCATGCCTTCAAGGGGATAGAGAGATTATCAAAACATATCACATGTTCCCAATGTCCCTCCACACTGGGACAAAATTCAAATGTTGAACCAGGTCAGCTGCCACCATGCTGCATCTTTCACCAAAGGCAGGAAAAGCCTTGGCACAAGGAACCGGGGAATTTGTTTAGTTGTCGGATTTCTTCCAGGCAGATTTTCCTGCTTAATCTTCCGTTTAAATCCAACCTCATCCAGATTTCCTGGTCCAGCAAAGCTTTATAGGTTGTGGAAGGACAGACGATGCCCCACCACAACCAGCCATGACCCATGGCATGGACCAGATGACGTGTGTGTGTGTGTGTGTGTGTGTGTGTGTGTGTGTGTGTGTGTGTGTGTGTGCGTGTGTGTGTGTGCGTGTGTCTGCTGTGCTACTAACAAACCTGCATTCATTGGACAACTGCTGTAATTATTGAAATGCTGCAGCTTTTCTGACATGGTGCTTTGCAGAAATAAGTTAGTTTCATCTTCATTCTAGATGCTGTCTAATCCAGCCAACCTTGAGTGCTGTTTGAGGAGGTTGTGTTGGATTAACTGAAGTACGGCTGACAGCAGCTAATCCTCCGCTGTGACAGAAACATTTATTATCTAGGTCATAATAGATTCCAGATATTCCACTGGTGGAGCAACCATAATGCTTGATGGACTGTCCATCTATACAGTCTCACTGTGACTATTCATCAGCAACAGCTGCGATGATGAATCATTCCCTCCCATATCCACGTTAAGCATCTTTCCCTGACCTTGTATTATGAACTTATTGTGATGAATAATCAATTAATATAGGTTGTACTCTCTTGATCTCTTCGGCTGTTTCAATTTCACCAATTAGCTTTCATAAAAGGCTCATAATTTCAGCTTCAGCCTGACATGCTGATATTAATTTGAGCAGCAGTGTCAAGAATGTGAGAATGAATCCATTCAACTGTACTGATGTGATATGACTACTAATAGTTTTCTTTTATACAGACCTTTTTAAGAGGCCTGTCTGAGCAGAAGGCAGTTTAACATAGGCCATGTCCAAGTGTATGCACAGTTTTTTGTTGTGTTTTTGTTTTGTTTTGTTTCCCACTCTGAACCAGCGTTTAGGAGCCCCAATCCGATCATTTATGAAAGCAGCTCCCACAGTGAACAAATCTTAAGATGCCACGTTGTACAACACATATGAATCTTTCCTGTACTGATGGCGCCATGGCGCCACCTCTCCCTTAAGCCACATGTGCTAACCCTGCAAACAACGTCAGTTACCATGTTGCGTTGGTGCTGCATAAGCTACTGAATGTGATGTGTCTTTTCATCAGTCCACACAATCCTCTTTTATTCTCTGTTTCTGGTGTATTTCTGTGGCCGTGTTACAGTGCCACTTACAGGCCTGGCATACTTTGTGGGGTTGTGTGAACACACACATTTCTTGAAACACTTCTATGTTTTTAAAACGATTCATGAAGTGTAAGGCATTGTGAAGCAGTGACCTTAAAGACTTCCTGCACATAAAAGTCATAGCATCGGGGTAAGTTTTCACGGGCTGAATTTTCAGTTAGTGTAAAAGCTGTCACCACAGAAGGTAACTCATCCAATTTCTTTTGAAAGATTCCTCCTTTCAAGGATAATGGAAGAACGTCATTTACATGATTCTGGTTTCTGTTTCAGTGTGGTCATAGCCTAAGACGATTTAAAGTTACTTTATACATAACTCCATTGCTAGCTTGGTTAGTCACTTAGACATTTCCTTTTCATGTGACATATTGCAACATTATGGGTAGAAAATGTTAAAAAAATGAATAAAACACAATGGTGAGCGACACCAGCCAAGACAACCTTGGTCACTCATCTTCCTCCAGCTCCTCACTGCTGTAATGGATGTGTCCCTGGTGGAGCGTTTCCTCAGGGCTGGCTGCTGTTGTGCTTTCACAGACGTCATCCAGAGGCCATGGATCAGAGTAGCCTTTCAGGCTTAATGCTCCAACTGTGCCTGGAGTATTGATTCTCAGTGTCACGTATGAATACAAGCACGTATTAATAGGCAGGACGTTTTCGACTCAAGGAAGGTTAACATGACAGAGGAGTGACATTTTGCTGCAGTTTGGGCTGCGTGTTCCGGTTGTATAATAGAGATATGACAGGTTGACCTTGGATATACAGTGTCACTTTCAATCTGTCCCTGAGGAGAAACCTCGCAGTGCATTTCCTTATGGTGTGAAGTATGTGATGAGTGCTAGCCTTCGCAGTATTTCTACACAGGTTGTATAACTTCTCTACTCACGGATGTTGTTCTCAAGGGCATGAACGTGTTCTTTTTTGTTTTTGCAGTGTTAGAGCGCAGTTTCCTCATTTCATATCTTAATCCCTCATGAAAGTGATTTATTTTCCCGTCATCTTTCCAGTCAGTGTCAAAGGCTGCTGAAACTGTACCGGTAGAGGAGCAATGTGAGGTGGGATTGCCATGTCAGCGGTCTGTACGCTGGACTCTGGATGAGCTCCATGTGTCTGTGCCTGATAATACCAGAGAGGAAATGTGAGCAGTCAGGGATGAATGAATCATTCAGATAATAAACATTTCACTCAGGTGTCACATCATTTTGCTTTGCTAATTTATTCCATTTATTCCAGCACTGTTGAAATATTCCATAATTTAAATGCGTGAGTGGGAATAATAAAAGTTACATCACCACTGTTATTGTAATTCTGAAATTGAATTATTATCAAACGAAACAGTGTTACCACGCTCTATTCTTATTCTTATTCTTATTCTTATTCTTATTCTTATTCTTATTCTTATTCTCTGGACAACACAAACATCCACTAACAACAATCCACCACAGAATCACACGTCTGCTGTCAGTTTTTAGAAAATATTCATGTGATATTTGCAGAGAGTAGGATAAGTGTTCTCTTCCACCTCACTCATGTAGTAGCGGTGGGTTTCTTGCGCTCAGCGAGTGGTGACTTGTTTCTGTAGAAAGTTACAAGGGTTTGTCCACAGACTTCAATGTGCGTTCGTTTTCACGACCTCCTCTTGACATATGGGCATTTGGAGAGCACAGACCTCCACACACCTGAACCAGGGAAAATTAACTGGGTACGTTTCCAGTGAACAGATAAACAACCACCCCCCTCCCAATCACAAGGCTACTAGTTGCATTACATCTCACACTCCCTGGTAAAAAAGAAAAACATTTTGTTTTGTTTCCGTATCTGGAACACAATTCAAATTACCCCGCACACGCTTTTTTCAGGACAACTCTGACTGCTAATCAATATTCACTCGAATCAAACATGCTCTTTCTGTCAATTACAGCCTGGGCCAGACACTGCCGTATTTTAGGACATTGTTGCATTCTTTGCCGCCTCATACAGAAAAGAATGTGTCAGCTGCGTGACAGATTGAATGCCAGTATAATTAAAGGCAGGCTGAAGGTGGGCTAAGAGCTGTCTGCATGTCAGTGATAGTTGTCTTCTGTTTGGGCTTGAACACCCTCTGACTTCCACTGATTGGTTGTCTCCTCTCTCCATCATGTCCTACAGCTGCATCCCTCAGTGTGTTGGCAAGGGGCCGAATATTTGTCAAGAGCAGCACTGTGCAATCCTTCCCCACCTGGGGATGCTTCTGCACTCACTCTGAACATGCTCTTTCTCATACCTAGTGAGTGTTTGACAACGTTCGCTGACCACATTTGAACCAGCATAGTTTGACCTAGAACGTTTAACCTCTCACAACAGGATTGTTAATATACCCCTTCATGCTTATGATATAATGTTCTCCTCCACAAAGGTGGAAGGTCACTGGAACCTTTGGTCAATGAAGCAGACAGAATCAGTTTGTTCATCCAAAAAAACGATGAATTAATTTCCCCATTTGCTGAAAAGTCGCTTTCTTTCTAATCTCACATCAGTAGCATCACCCAGTCTGCATATTTTCATATTTACGCAACGTTGACCACCCCCCGCACCACAACACCATCTATTATTATTATTGTTCAGTACTTCTTTTCATGAGTGCTGAAATAACATATGAACAAATGCCACTCTCAGCAGCTTCCAGCACCTGTTTCTTTCTCTCATTATCGTTAGTCAAGTAAAGCATTGGAGCAGCCCAGCATGAGCCTGCCTGCTGGCCAGTCTCCATATTAAAGGCGAGAGAAAAGGTCAGCTTAACACCTGAGATGTTATTGACATGTCAAGAGAATGGAAATAGTGAAGAGGGAGGACGAAGGTCAGTGATCAAAATAAATTCCAGGAAATTAGAACTGTCAAAAAATATATACATATATATATATATATATATATATATATATATATATATATATATATATATATATATATATATATACATACATATATGTGTATTAGCAGGTTGTGAAATCTGTGTTGAGGACGACTGCTGCTTATCGTACCGGTCGGAGAGCTCCTGAGCCACATGTGGACGAGACTCCTGGTTAAAGTGGAAAAACCTCATTTGCACATACTGAAGGTGCTGTCGTGCATTTTAAGTGGCATGAAGTCCGGCGTTCATATCTGCCGAAGGATGAATGTGTGGAGATTCAAATCAATATAGCAGGATTCAAAGCTGCTTGAGAAGGAGATCGCTTCCATTACAGGGGAAAAAAACACTGCTTTCACTATTCACAGCCCCTCTGATCGCTTCTAAACACTTAAAGACACAAAAAGAGTAGAAGAAGCAGTCGACCACACACCAACGCTGAGAAATTGAAAATCCTGCCAGGTGTGTGAATTATTCTCCTAACAAAGGAAAGGTCATAGAAAATGTATTTTAAAAAAGACATAAATGATGCCTGTGACTGGAATCTGACAGCATCATGGTATATTTGCTCACTTCTGCTGTATGTTCACTTCTTGTGGGTTTGCACTTTCAACTCACTGATGCCTTGGGGAGTCATTCCTTTAGCTCCTGTCCCGCCATGTTTTAATGTGTACTGAGGCAGAGTCAATACAATAACATCATCTCCACTCTGTCTGCAGCAGTTCTCTCCATTGCTGAACGTTTTTTCTTCAGGAATTGACAAACCTAGTTTTGATTCTTCTTAAAAAAAAATAATAATAAAAAAATTAAAACATCTTTAACCACTCATTTATCCACTCTTCCCAGGACTGTGCTCTCTCAGGTTAAAGTCAAGTTTCTCACACTCGCCTTTCACTCCAGGGATCCTTTTTATGATGTCATGAGAAATCGATTCAGACTGCAGTAACAAGAAAAAGCACCTTTACCTTGTTAAGAAGAGCTTCAGTCATTGGAGATCATGGAAATGTCCTGATCTGAATGTATGGAGCACAGACCTGAGTCTGGAGAGAACTGCTGACTCACATCAATTGGTGGATTTGTTTCTTTTTTTTGCATAATGACAATGAAAGGAAAACTAGATAACAGAATAAAAACATCTGTAAACATTTCAGAGATAATAAAACTCACATCCATCGCTCAGTTTGAGCTCTATTATTGCTTCTGAATATTTAGGAACAGATTGATATTTGCAAGCCGTCTGAAAGCTCAGGCAGCTGTGATTTGGCAACATGTCTGGCCTGATAGCTAGAAGACACACACACACACAGTATCCTCATGAATACAAATAACATGCCTTAATAAAAATGTGCTTCTTCTTGAATAGCTGCAGTTTAATTTATTCATAATTTCCCCTCCCCCTGCAGATCCATCAGTGCTTCACCGACAGAGGACAGTGGTGGCAGACATGTGCTACCCGACAGAGATATCCAGCTTGATGGACTTTGGCACTCAGGACTGTTCACTCAGTAAAGGTACGTTATGAGTGTGTGTGTGTCTGTGTGTGTGCGTACGTGCGTGCGTGGGCGTGTGTGCATTGCCAATGGCAACAGCAGGAAGTGTGGACAGTGATTTGGCCGGAGGCTAAGACACAGACTTGTCAGCTTGACTGGGAGGTTGGCTGAGAATCAAAAGGCCAAGAGTGTGAGGAAAATCAGATAACAGCTCTGTTACCTGTTCCTGTTCTTCACCCCAACCGTTCTGTCCCCATTACAGTGCTGGTGCAGGATTGTGAAACTGACTGACTTCTTGTCTGAGGGAAGCATTTTACTTGAATGTGCGCTGCTGTGATGTGAATGGTGTTAAATTCATGAACTGCATATTGCAGTGCAGCAGTATTATTATGTGCATTGAAACCATCACTGTTAAGAAATAACATTTTATAAGGGCAGCCTGTGAGATTCAGGATAATAGCCTCTGACTCCCTCATGTGTCGTCATCAAACGGACCTGCCTGTAATAATATACTCCACAATCATAGTCTATTGATTAAGTGTATTGTTGCTTAATCTATAAGCTTTTTGTCCATTTCACCTCTTGTAATAATGACTGCTGTTATTCTTTATTGTTCTCATGCTGATAGCAACCCCGAACGTCTGCACAGTAATTGTAATTCCAATCTTTTCATTCAATTGGGGGCTGTTTGAAAACCCTCAAGTCATTTCCATCAACAATGGGCAGCGACAGCGACAACCTGAGCCACTCATTTGCCTTCTTCTTCCCAGTGTCCATCAATTCTATCTCCTTCTTCCACTTGTGCCTCTCAGCCTCCTAATATTTTAATACCTCCCTGTCTCAGCTCTCTATCTACACTCGTCAGCAGTGATAATGCAGAAACACAGGTGCCGCTGAGAGGAGGATGAGCATCAGTGCAAGAGAATGAAAGCGTTCTCCTGGCGGCAATGTGAGCAACGCAAATGAATGACACAGTGATCCAGGGAGTTACAGAAAAGGGGACATTGAGATCATTTCAGACTGAAGGACTGACGCCATAACAGCAGCATGATGAATAACGCTTAATGTGGCTGACAGGCAGTTTACTGCATGACCTCGGAACTATTAAATGCTGCATTTCATTTGAAAGGAAATGCTAATTGACAACCATCTGCTTCAAAAACACCTCAATTCAGATAGATTCAGATCAAACCTTTGATTTGAAGTAGTCTTGAGCCTGGGGGTCGTGTGATTGACAGGTGCAGCGCCTCCTGGAAAAGCATCTAGCTAGAGACTATAGATGAGTGGATGAAGCTTGACCTCTGACGTGAACTGCTGTCTTCTCTTACCTTGTATTTTACCATACAATGTGCAAATTGCTGGCGTACATTAAGGAAGCACTCATAAATTCCATGAAAATGTATATCTGTTCTCCAGAATAAAGTCAGGTGCGGTCCGAGCTGTTCTGCCTGAGGGTTTGAGGAGCCCAGTGAGGCGTGTTAGATGAGCCATAACCCAAGTCCCGTTTCAGAAATAAGAAATCCCTGGAGGGTTATTTGAAACTAATATCACTTCACTGATTCAACATTTTCTTCCAGTGTAGATTCTTACCTCCCTCACCAAGGCAGCAATGCATTCTCGTGAACTGGTTCATACATTGTTCACACATTGTGTCACAGTGTTGACGAGCAGTACAAGGGGTGCAGGGTATGGTTGATAGAAGACTGAAGACAACTGCTGTGAGGGATCAGGAAGTGCAGATTACCGGAGAAATATGTCAGTTATGGTGTAAATATGTTTGTGTGCACACAGTGAACGACCTGTGAACACACACTGAGGAAGTGAAGCTTCGACCCCCTCTGATATCACAGTATTATTGTATTCGATGGGCCTTCACGCGTGTTCTGCTGCTGTCGCTCGCAGCCATCGGGTGGAGTTAGAGCTCCACTCACTCATCAGGTTCATTACCTGAGGTAGTTTAACCCCCCACCACCCTCCCTTACTGCTGTGGACGCGAAAGGGTGGGGGTGGTGGGGAGAAACTGTCTAAGCTGCTTCTGGGTGTGTCTCTACAAAGGTGCAAAGAAAACAGGAAAAACGAAAGAGAAGGAACAGGAAGTGTGGCTCTACGTAGGCGACTTCCTGCTAACCTGTGTGGGCGGAGCTTCAGTGAGCAGCAGGGAGCGGCTGGCCGAGGAGCACTGGGCTGCATGTGTAGTGTGTGCTTCTCGCCTTTTTTTACCTGCTATGAGAGCTCACACCAGAGGTGACAGTGGAGCCGAGTGGAGCCTGTGCCGAGGAGGACCTGAGGTCCGACAAAGAGGAGGGGAAGGCCGGTGAGTGACAGGGTGAGGGCAGGTGCAGAGGGCGAGGGACAAGAGGGAAATGGTGTTTTTGTGTGTCGGAGGAGTGTGTAGACCTGAAACCTGTTGAACACTGGTGACATCACAAACATGGATGGCACCAAACATGGAGTATCTTGAGCACCTTCACAACAAAACTTATCTATCCCTGAAAATGCTTGTATAGAAAGTATTTTTACTTGAAGTAAAAGTTATGCACATCTCCACTCCACTTAGGTCACACCCAGATTGAAAACATTATGAAACATTAGGTTGCTGTCGATACAACTACCATTAATATTCAAATATGATATGTACATTTAATAAGGGGTCTAGCCTGCATTGTTATTTTAGACACAGATATGTTTCAATCAGTAATGCAGTTTTAGTCAGTGCTGTTGTAGTAACTGATTTCTACTGTTACTTTATCATTATTTCACAGCGTTTTCAATATAATGTGACTATTCTGCTTTTGACTCCTTAATATCTGTTCCATATCCTGGTCTTATGCATGTTGTCTCACATTAAGACTAAAATGCTGACCCACATATGACAGGTTTATGCAGATATCCCACAAATCTGTTAATCTTCTGCAGTATTTTACATGTGTGGAATGGTATTTGATCAGATATGATGTCTTTTAGTGGCTCACGGGACAAACCACAGTTTTACTCATTCATAGTGGCTCTTGTCTATGGATTAATATAAGTAGCAGACAGTGTATGAGAAGGAATTATGGATTACTGCAGATGTTTAAAGATGCTGTTGCTATTGGAATTATATTGAAGAGCCTCTTGTGTTTGCATTGTTCCTTTATATGTGTGTGTATGTGTGCGCACTGATCTGCACTATTACATGTCCCTGTTGATTTAGGAATAATAGAGGTTCTGTGTTGTGCATGATTCTTGTGGTGGGTGATCCACTCTGCAGGCCAAGGCCACCACATCTCCATTGTAGAAGATAATCAGTCTGAACTATTGCACTTCGCCTCTCTGTGCATTAACATATTTGTTATAAATCAGTCTGTCACAGTCAGATTGAGAAATATTCCGGGGCCATTATTACTGGAATCACATCTCTGAGTGTATTTATTATGATGCACACAAAGTATGATTTGACACATTTTACACCACCTTTCACCACTCAAGGCTTTTAAACTTTCATGGCATCACCTGCTAAACAGCAGCTTTTGGGATTCTCTGCCATGCCCTAGGATATTAAATCACGTAGGGTTGCAGTGCTCCACAGACACAAGCCTGCTGTTTCTGACAGATGTTTACTTCCCTGGACACATTCTAAACAGGCGCACTATCCTCTGAGGTACTTTTACGTCATGACTCCCACCTTTGTTGACAAGTGAACTTAGGACTGAACTCAGGCAGTATGCAAATGTTCACTTTCTAATTTTTTCTTGTTCCCTTACATCAACACAAGCCCCTGCAAAGTTAACTTGTGGTGAGGGCTTTGAAAAGAGATTTGTGGGCTCTGGTTCACATTGATTGACAGATAGATATCGTGAATCTGTGCAGTGTCAGACCGTCAGACCAAGACTAATAATTTAAAGTAGGCTATAGGGATATACATGATTACACATGTCGTTATTAATGAAAATTATGCTCTAAAAAGAGCGAGACTGTCAAAGCAGCATGTGCTTATGGCTCAAACGGTTTGTGGATGTAGATTAACAGCCTTAATCCAAATACAAGTTATATTTATTGAGCATGTAAGGCTTGGAGGACAAAAAACACCAACAATCACACAGTAAAATCATGGAAATGATGTACGTGTGTTTTCGCAGACATAGGCAGGTTCCTTCTCATATGGCTCATGGTTTAAATTAGCTCAGACTCGTTCGTTCTAGGTTACTGGGTTGATGGAGCTGATGCAGCACCCTCCTTGTACTTGCTCTGTTTTGTATGTAACTTTTGTGCGGTCCTGCCAGCAAACGCTGTGACGAGGAGCCAATGTCATGTCGCGCTGTAAAGCAGTTGAGTGCCTTGCAGTTACTAGTGACTGTATTTTGTTGGTTCAAACGAAGGCAAATGGACTTGTTTGCTTGAAGACGTGCAGCCGCGAACCTTCTTCAGAAGCTTCCATGGCCTTGATGACTCAGGACCTTTACAGACATTAGTGACTGTAGTAACAGATCAAGGGGTCATCTTTGTTTTTGTTGTTGTCGCACCTACCGCGGCTGCAGACTTTTATAACTCTAGTAATGTTATCAGTTATTTTGTCTGGAGATCAGAATTTATTACCGAGCCAAGGTTGTAAACAGGGAGCAAAGTTGGAACTTGCTGGGTTAAATTGTAGGTAACTGGACTCTCAGGTGACTCTGACAAACAACAATGGAGGGACCAGAGAGTCACACCCCTTTGTGTGCGTCAACAAACCTACTGAGACTAAATAACAGAAACTCCCCACTGGACTGTTTTAAAACTGAAGAAGACCCAGATGAGCAGCGTATCGTAGTCAAGCACCCAGCTAGTTACTACGACCTGGGTGACTGAGAACCTTCAGACAACCATGATGGAAGATTACTTCGTATAAGTTGTCTTTTATGTGTGTTTACTGGTTGTGGTTCATTTGCTTGGACAGCAGACAGGGTGCAGATGTGTCGCTGACCAGCAGATGCACACGTTCGTTTGACTGTCGGTGTGGCGTTGCAGACATACGGGCCGTTGTTTTACAAGTCAATTTAGTTAACGCAGCTGAATGCATACATGAATTCTTCATACAGCGCTCAGAGCCCTCACACGTTTGTGTTCTAACTAAACATGGTGGGTGGTGATACTGACGGTATATTTAATGCAGTATCAGACATATAGATGGTCACGTTCTCAGTGCTCCTTCAGAGGCATGTCCATGGCAACCTGCCCAATGTGTGCACAATGAACGTGTGAATCAATTACCGCAATCTGCACTTGGCATCACTGCACTGACCTCACTTGTAATGTAAAACCCACAGGTGTTAACTAACAGAGACCTCTCTCGATAAATATTGCATTACCAGATATTGTACCTCTGTATGCGCACACACACACGCACACTGCATGTAAACTATCTGGATTTCTTTGCCTCTTCTTCTCCAGGCACATGTGTGACTGTCCTTTATTTACTTTAAAGTGATCAAATACAGTTTTAGCAGAGATGTTCTTTCTGCAGACAGCAGTGAATTCACTGTTGAATACTGTGGTCAGGTAGCTTTGAGAGCCAGCAATGTGCATTATTAATGTCCATATACAGGAAATATAATACTTGAATTGGGGCAGAAACTTGACCTTTACATGCAAGCACTTTTCAGCGAATACACGTTCCAGTTGTTGGACTCTGGACATGCCAAGTCAGCAATAATTAGCTGTATTTCTTGGTTACATTCCAGTCTCCTGGTATGTGAGATCAAATCTGCTGTTAGCATTGTATGTGTTTCAGATCTATTCTGTACAGTCTCTTCTTACATGTTCTAAACTACTCTTTCTCACACAAACAAACACTCACTGTGCTCTTGTTTCAGGGGCTCTAAACACTGCAGCCACCTCTGACATCCAGACCCTGCTGCAACTTAGCAACTAGAGTGAAGCTAGAGGTTGCTCTACTTTTTGGAAGTTTAAGGTATTTATAAGGTGCATGATATCAGAATGTCACATCATCCCTCCAGTGCTGCATATAGCTCTGGAAGGTGCTGTGTCTTTTAAGGAGGCTGTGTTTTCACCCAGTGGTCAATAACCTCTGTTGGTTCTTTCAGTCCATGTCAGCTCTATTTTGGCCACAGAGTGACCTGGATGATGGGTGTGTAGCACTGTGTTCTACCGCGAAAATCCCTCTACTGTAATTAGTGAAGGCCAGAGCTTCACAGGCATATGCTCCTTTTGTAATACTGTGCACAAATATCCAGCTGTGAGCACAGATGCACGCTCACAAATACTCATGCTGGCTCACACAAATCAAGTAATCCAGCAGGACCAGGGGCGCCTCTCTGCTCCCTGCATGGACCAGTATAAAAATAAGTATATGCTCCCAAGCACTTAGATACTATTACATGTCAAAGCTACCATTTGACTGCAATTTCCAAACTGCAAAGTACTTTTCATCTCTGAATGAGTCGTTTCACACCACAAATATTCAGCCACGTTGTAATTATGTTATCGTTAACAGTGATCCACCTTGATCTACCAGTTTCTGTTGATCCTCCATTGTTAAACAGGATGCATCCTGAGCGATATAAGTGGCATTTCATTACGAAAGCCGTATGTTTTATCGGTTGACAAGACTACAAACACAATGGATCTAACAGTGGGACGCATGTACGCGCTGCCATCAAAACCAACTAAATAAGAGGTTTGACCGGTGTCGGTGGACAAATACATTGGTAAACAATGAAGCTGCTGTCGCACCAGTGCTGCATGGAGCAATGCACCATGTCATTATAAGTTTCGTGTACAGGAGTTAGAGACGATGACAACCTGAATGTCTTCCTCTTTTCCCATAATGCAAAATCCTGAACTAAGTAAGGGAAAAACAGCCGATGTGTACTGGTTATGTTGTAGCTTCCCCTGCCGCAGAGACATGCTCCAAACCTCCCTTCCCCTCGCTGATCGCTCAGTCATCACAATCACCTGCAATGCAGGTACACAGCAGTGCTAATGTTTCCCTTTTCAAAGGCAGCGTATAAACCGCTCACTCTCATTTTGAGAAGGAATAACTCATGAAGGATTCGCAGAGGACTGTTAGCCAGTTTGCAGCAGCTCTTCTCAGCCAATCAGTCAAACACAGAGTGCTATCCTTTGTTCTTGTCCTTTTAGCCCTAGTTGGTCATATTCAAGAAATCTTTGATTCCTGACGGTGTCCATATGGATTACATGCTTTGTTTTATTTTCTGCTCCATCCCAATTAATAGGGGAAATGAAATGTGCCATTAAATTATATTGATTTATGTCCTTCTTACAAGGATTCTCTCCTGACATGCAATAACTTAGTACTTTTCGAGAAAATGTTTCGTCCTGATCATCATCACCAACACCCCCCCAACCACACACACACAAAAACACAATATACACACAGTTTACTGACAGTGTTCTATGTTTGTGTCAGGAATCAGCAGAGAAATTGTGCAGACGCAACCAAACCTCCCTCAGGATCTATTTCCAGGTCATTGCTGACACCAAGAGACTAATCCCAATGATTATAATTGCATTCAAACTCCAGTGTGCCACAATCAAATCTGTCCTGCTGCTTCTCAGCTCTCAAGCACTTGTAATACGCTTTAATGAAAACTCACACGAGATCACACGGATAGAACATGGCGAGGTCGACTGTCTGCCGTCATCGCCCCTTTGACAGCGTTTGCTCCGTGGACTCTAAAGCTGTTAAACCAGACTGAGCAGCCGTCTTGTCTCATCTTGCTGATCTGTCATGTAATGCAGAGGTGCTGCCGTGTGCTGGTGTGACCCAGCGTTCACTTACTAACTGCGTTCATTGCTAATAGACCTGGGAAACATTCTTTATGTTTTTGAATTACATGGCGTATACTTGGAAAA
>NW_027615724.1:0-36431 GCF_965212315.1 Lampetra planeri
GGGAGTATCACTCGCGCTAGCATCTCTGAGCTAACAGCGTTAGCATCACTGAGCTAACAGCGTTAGCAGCGGTAACTGCGGACAAACCAACCTCACCTCAGTAGGCGGCAACTCGTCTTCTCCGTGCGAGGATTTAGGTCGTCTCCCACTGTCTGTGAAGGTGTCTAACTGTCTCTGAAGGTCTCCGACTGTCTCTGTCTCAGAACGTTTCCTTCCTGTGAGCAGAGAGGTTTCCCGCGCCGACCGTCAACGTAACTTCCGCAACAAACATTTCCCACATCGAATCAGAGGCCGTGGATGCTGGAGTTGGTCCCGCCCACCGCCTGACCTCTCCAACACACACACACATTGTTCCTGACTTTAGCGAGATCATGGCGATCAGGATCATCGGTACTACGAAGCTGGATATCAACTCGTTAATTCAATCCAGCTTTGTGTCATCAAGACCCGTGAACGCGCACGTATAAGAGGTGTGTTCGAGGCAGCAGACCAATCACAATCAGGAGCGCACGAACGGGAGACAGAGCGCCTCACGCCGGCCGCAGAGGGTAATGCTGGAAAAGTAGGAGGAGAAGTCAGAGATTGTAGAAAAGACAATCACCGTGGAAGATGTCAGAAGACGACAAAGCAGCTGGGCAACACATCTCAGACTGTGTAAATGTGTACGTTGTTCATTAATGCCTCAATGAACCTACAGCATCAGTGAATCCCTCGAAATCACATTGTTTATTTTTGCCCCAGATAAAAGATCAAACATAAAAACACTAAAGCGTCAACTTTCAACTTTAGCAGGGACGTGCGGTCAGGGGAGGCAGGTGAGGCAGTGCCTCACCTGTCAGCATGACAAAAAAAAGAAAAAAGTGTACATGAATAAATATTGTAATGACTCATAAATGCCAATTTATGTGTCATTGTGTTCATGCTGTCTGTTGTGTTGTGATTGGATGCGCGTGTGAATGTGGGCGGGTGTAGCGAGATGCAGAGAGGGGGAGCTGGAGCAGGTGTGTTCTGTCCAGTGTTTCGCAGTGTTCAGTTGAGCCACAGTTGAGATTTTTGAAGTCACAATAAACCTGTGGGCTATCTTCCTTCACTCGGCGTCCTGTGGAATCCTTCGGGCACTACATATTACAATTTCAAAGTGCATTTGCAGTATGACTACACATTTCTGACATTTATTGAGTAAAAAATGCCGTATTTGTTTTTCCGATCAAATCCAGGACAGAAACCCCGGATGAGGCACCGGCGAACGGTGCCTCACGTCTCACTCCATGATCCAATACAAACTGGGTTGTATGCCGCGTGCCCGTCTCTGTTCCTCAGTATGTCGCCAATATGAACTTTACAGAAATATTCGTGATACACCATGACTTTCTGCAGTCTGTGTAATGTATTTATGTATGTGTGAGAGAACTATTCCTGATGATCGCGCGATAAAGTGCAGAGAAAAAGTCAGCAGATGAGGCACACAGTACTCTGCCTCAACTCAAGGGGGCGTACGCAAGCTGACAGGTGCTTTCTCGCTGCAGTGCTGCTTTAACAGAGCCTCTGTTGAAGCCAGCATACATTTTTTGGCCTTAAAGAATTATTCTTTTCTTCTTTCTTTCTTATCATTTTGATAGGCAAACTTTATTAAAATTTATTAAAGCACTAGAATTTAAAGTTTGAAAAATAACTAGGTTAAAATCACATTTTCAAAATTGCATTTGTGGCTGCTCACATCTCTCTACTTTAATTTGTTTACAATATATATGAATTGCTCTATCCATAGCTATAAAAGAAAGTTCTTTGTTGACAAATATGTTCTTGTGTATATGTTTGTTGGTTTGTGAGTGTAATCGAGGAATGCTGATGGGATATGAACCATAATCAGTGGTTGTATGCTGTTGGATGAAGAGTGAAGTAAGATGCTTTTTTTCAGGTCTTACAATCGTAAATCTGACTCTTGAGGAGTCAGTGCCTCACCAGCCATGAACCTCACCGCACGTCACTGAACTTTAGTGCTGAAATTCAGTTCATTCACATTAATATACCAAGTTGATCGTCTGTTTTAGACGACTATGAAAACCCACGAGTCGTCAGGAGGCTGTGCACGGGGACAAAGGGTGTTTGACGGACGCGTTTCCATTTGGACTAAACTATAAAAACTACAGCTCCAATGTCTGCTTACTTTCATTTATTAAGTATAAAATACAAACAGTGAATCCCACAAAAACCCTTAAAACACAGTGCAAGCAAGTGAGCAAACAAACGGTCAGCAAAAAGTAGGACCCCGCCCCCAGTTCATTCAAACATTCCGCAGGTAAAACAGCTGATTTTACTACTTCCCTCATGTACCCCCCCACCTGACTCCTCCTCAGATGTGACACAAAGAAGGAAGCTACGGGACCTACAGTCTGAATCAAATCATCTGATGGATCTGTGTTAGAGATGATCAGGGACAAAGAACAAAACTATCATCTCCCTCTTCAAAAAGAGGGGGGAACCCTCATACACCAT
The DNA here is from genome assembly GCF_965212315.1 of Lampetra planeri. Lineage (NCBI taxonomy): Eukaryota > Metazoa > Chordata > Hyperoartia > Petromyzontiformes > Petromyzontidae > Lampetra > Lampetra planeri. Next base: position 2,497 of record NW_027615724.1, read on the forward strand.
GAATGAAGTGTGGAGATGACACTGTTCACATCTCCTTTACTGAACCACATGTATGGAAAGTGTCTTGTGAAGACAATGAACTCATCTTTTAAATCAGTGAGGTCTCAGGTGACTTGGTGGACCACCGACAGACGGTGTTTAATCTCCCACTGAATAAAGGAAACGACCTGTGTCAAAGAACCTTATGGTGATTTACACTGTCTGTGGTCCAGGGTGTGAGAATCGGCAAATTCGTGAAATTTAACGTGTCAGATCGGTCCGGAAGATTCTATCACGCCGTAACTCTCTCCTCACCACCTGTCTTACGTGGAGGGAATGGGCAGGTCATTGTTTTTTCTGACATCTGATTGGCCAGAGGGTGGCGCTGTTTACAGGATTAGATTCAATCCAGACAGTTATCCTGCTCCGGAGCAGGATAGTTTTTTCAGAGTAAATTACCATGGTAACAGGTCTTGATTAAACGAAATCCAGCTTCATGGTACCGAAGATCCAGGATCAACCCTGAAGTTATCTCGCTAAAACCAAAATCCTGCTTCGTGGCACAGGCCCCCTGCTCGTCACTGTATTGTGTGTGTGTGTGTGTGTGTGTGTGTGTGTGTGTGCAGATGGCTCATGGTCCCCAGGGTCCCCAGGGTCCCAGCTTCATGGAGGGATGTTAAGCTCCGCCCACAGTCAACATATCAAACGTGCTGAAATCAGTCAGCAGTCAGTGCAAACACACACACACACACACACACACACACACACACACACTGTCTCTCCTCAGGTGTATGACTGTGTGACTCTTTGTCCATGTCCAGAGGACTGTTTTTTTCATGGGGGCCTTTATTGTCGTCAGTGTGTGTAGCATCGGAGGAGACAGAAAGGACAGACACAGAGAGAAGGAGGAGCTTTTCAGGGATGGATGGGTGAGAGGTGTGGCAGCGGAGAGAGAACGAGAGAGAGAGAGAGAAGAGAGCAGGAGGGAGGGAGAGAGGGAACAGAGGAGAGTGGATGCTACGCCCTGAGATGCTGAGCTGGCTGAGAGCAGACGAGATGTCTTCCCAGGACCTTCTGCAGCGGGTTCAGCGTGTCATCGCTCATGTGGGTGAGTGTTCTCCTTTGTTCTGTGTGTGAGTGTGTGTTTTTACCCGTTCATCCTTTCATCTCTTTCCTGCCTGCCATTTTACCTCTTTTCCACCATGACACTCTCTCCTCCAATCATCTGTCTCCATCCTCTTCTCATCCTCCATCTCTCTCCTGTCCCCCTCTCCCCCTCTGTTCTGCACTCGCGCCCACATGACGTCAGGGAAGGAGGTTAATGTGCCACGCTGGAGTTCTGCACGCCGTCCTCATCACCTCACTTCCTGCGTTGCACTGGAAGCCATGGCGATGTGGATTAGGGGGCTTGTTACTATGGAAACTGAGCTGCTTCCATTTATGAGGCAATAAATTGATGAATCTGTGCACCTGACACAGGATGCTGATGGTGTCTGCAGCACTGCACCACTTCCTGTGGGGTTTTTATGATGAATGAATGAATGAATGGCGTTGTGTGTGTGTGTCTGTCTTAGCTAACACCAGGGGGCACCACACACAAGTTCACACAGTATTGAATAGAACAGAATAGAACAGACTTCGGGTGAATAAATAAATAATAATAGTAACAATGGCAATGAACAGTTTAAAACAGTGAGGTCAAATGGTTAAAAAGGTTTTTAAAAGGTTAAAAGTACCAGTTAGGTTTAAATGAGTCTTTGGGTGTTTCTTCCTGAGGAGGCGCAGGAAGCGAAGCCAGGCTTCTTCAGCAAGGCTTCGATGTTGGGGGTCCAGGGAGTGGTCGGCAGAGACATGCATGCCCAGAAAGTTAAAGGTGGAGACAGCTTCCACCTGTACACCGTTTATAAGGAGGGGTGGGGGGGATGAGGCGGTCGGTCTGGGCTTCCTGAAGTCCATGATCAGGTCTTTGTTTTTTTGGGGCATTCAGGCTTAGATTGTTCTGTTCACTCCAGGTTGACGGTCTCTGCACCTCGTCCCTTTGTGCTGTCTCGTCCCCGTTGACGATGTGTCCCACCACAGTGGTATCGTCCGCATATTTGATAATGTTGTTGGTGGGATGGGGTTGGACAACAGTCACGGTGTACAGTAGGGGGCTCGGCACGCAGCCCTGTGGTGCACCCGTGCTTAGTGTGAGTATGGAGGAGGTGGGAGGGGCCAAGTTTCACAGATTGTGGGTGGTTTGACAGGAAGTGGGTTTAATCCAGTTGCAGGTGGGCGGGGGTGATATTGAGTTGCAGCAGTTTATTGTGTAGGATGTCTGGGATGATGGGTGTTGAACACAGAGCTGAAGTCAGGAAGAGCGTCCACACATAGCTCCTCTTGTTCTCCAGATTGTACAGAGCGGTGTGAAGTGGTGAGGGCGATGGCGTCTTCTGTGGACCGGTTTGTCCTGTAGGCCAACTGGTGAAGGTCGAAGGAAGGGGGGAGTCTCTGATGTGTATGGGTCCTCAGGGCACAAGTCCTCAGGGGACAAGGACGGGCTCATCAATAAATTATTTTATCAGTGTAGAACAGGAAACAGGAACTATCACGGAATAAACACAGACACACACACACACACACACACACACACACACACACACACACACACACCACACACACACACACACACCACACACACACACCACACACACACTGTCAACATGAGTCACTCAGCTCATCTGTTGGTGATGTCACAGCAGCAGGATGTGTGATTGAGTTGAACTGTGTGTGCGTGTGTGAACTGTGAACTTTGGTCAGTTTCCACGAGAGCAGGTCGGCAGTGGGACGACGCCAACAGCAGCAGGACAGAGGACGGTACGGCTTTTAGTCAGCAGGGAGTGTGTCTGCTCAGATTCTGAAAGATGTTCTGGAATATGGACGAGTGTGTGTGTGAGGCAGATGACTCATGACATCACACACACACTCACGGTGAGTGTTTACGCACACATTTGGCATGTGTGTATAAATACAAAATCAGTGTGTAAATATATGCATTGTGATGTATGCTGATATCGTGTTTGTTGTTTCTGGTCTGTTGTTGGTGACAAATAAAAGAAAAGCTAGAAAGTCAAAAGTGAATGTTTGGGGGAGAAGAACAAAGGTCAGCGGTCGGATGTTTGCTGCCATCTGAGTGATGATTGATCCACATTGATCAGATGATCAGTGATCGGCCTTCTGACATTTACAACTACAGACTGGAGAGAGTGATTCGTATAACACACACACACAGACACACACACACACACACACTGCTTCTCCTTCCTGCCACTGTTAGAAGAAGGGAGGGGTCTTCATCCTCTGATTGTTTTGTCTGTCTTTACAGCTCACTGGAACACAACTGAACCAAAACCAGTCCAGCAACACCTGGACCTGGTCCAGTTTCCTCGACACAGTCTCGTGCACAGAAGACCAAACACTGCCCCCCACTGGGAACCGACATGGGTGGGAGGGGGGCAGAAGGGAAGTGAGGGAGCATTGTTTAGGATATTTGTGTAAACCATTGGCAAGGTGGTCACACACACACACACACACACAGAGGAGGGGCTGTCAGCGACACTGAGCAGTAGAGAGCAGCTGTGACACACGTTCCTTTGGAAGTCGGTGGACCTGGCGACTTCTGGATTGGACCGTTGGCGGCAGCAGGATGGGCTCTGTGATGTGTGAGTGCTGCTCAGTGAGGATGATGATGATGTCAGCTGATAATTATCTGGTGTGTTTGAACGCCGCCATCGATCCACGAACAGCGGAGTGTGTGTTTGTGTGTGTGTGTGTGTGTGGTGTGTTGACGACGGTCCAGTTGTCACCTTCTTTACAACTCATCTCGTGAGGGTGTTTTCTTCTGCTCGCTTCGATTTGTCGTCATGTTAAGTTGAGCTTCAGGTTCCTGCTGCTGCTGTACAGAGAAATCTGGTGTGTGTGTCTGTCTGTCCGTGTGTGTGTGTGTGTGTGTGTGTGTGTGTGTGTGTGTGTGTGTGTGTGCGTGTGCTGTCATCACATATCCTCTGATTGTTTTCGTGCATTGACGTGTTCTTCCTGAGAACCAGCAGAGACCACACCCCCACTCACACTCACTTACACACACACACACACACACACACACACCACACACACACACCCTCATGCAGAACATGTTGATCCTCTAATGCAGATCCCAGACTGCACCGCGTGATGGGGAGAGAAGGAGACTTTTACACACATACACATACACTCACACATACTCGCTTCTCTGAGAAGCTGGAGCTGGAAAAAGTGAGCACATGGAGACGTAGAGACGTTGTGCTGCTGGAGAACAGAGACATTTTGTTTGGACATGTGAAGATGAAGACGAAGTTGATGATGATGACGAGTACGTTTGCTCTTTGGATTAAGGACCCAGGTATTTGGTGGATGGACGGAGCAGAGGTGTAGGGTGAAGAGGGACAGATGGACAGATGTGTTCTAGGTAACGTACTGCTGGGACGTCTGCTGGAAACACACAGGACACACTGCACAAATACACAGGACGTGTACAAACACACAGGACACACTTCACAAATACACAGGACGTGTACAAATACACAGGACACACTGCACATATACACAGGACATGTACAAATACACAGGGTGTGTAATAAATCAACAGGACAGGTAAAAAAAACACAAGATGTGTACAAATACACAGGATGTGTACAAATACACTGGGCGTGTAATAAATCAACAGGACGTGTAAAAAAACACAATATGTGTACAAATACACAGGACACTGAACAAATACACAGGACGTGTACAAATACACAGGACAGTGAACAAATACACAGGACATGTATAAATACACAGGACACACTGCCACAAATACACAGGACGTGTACAAATACACAGGTTGTGTACAAATACACAGTACATGTACAAATACACAGGTTCTGAGCACAAACATTTGGTGAGATGTCTGAGATGTGATCTTGTGAAGTGAGCAAACATTGTTTCGTGGTCACATGAGGGAACGTCAGTGTGTGGCTGAGTGGTGTTTGACCTGGGGGTGTGCCGGGGGGGGGGTCCTTCAGTGGAATGTGGCTAAAGGTTGCTGATTGTGTGTTAATCTTTAATACTCTTTGTACTTTAAAGGCCAAAGAGGAGGTTTATAGATGCAGTGAGGGAGGACATGGAGGTAGTTGGAGTCAGAGTAGAGGATACAGAGAACAGGGAAAGATGGAAATCGATGATTCGCTGTGGCAACCCCTGAAGAGGGACAAAGCCGAAAGAAGAAGAAGACAGAAGAAGACTGTACAGTCATTACAGTAACAATACACCATGTTTCTACACTGATGGATCCTCTGATGGCCCTGATGGATCCTGAGACTGAATCCAGTGAATCAAACACTTAAAGAACTACAGCTGATGTGTGTGTGTGTTTTATTTTTCATGTTCTAAAAAGTGAAGAACAAAGCTTCATTGATACTGATCCCAACTCAAACATGATGACTACAGTTGGTTCAGTTAATGTTGTCCTTTATTCTCAGCAACAGAAAAGACGTTTGTGTGAACAAATGAACACACACACACACACACACCTCGTACACTAGGAATCTTTTTTTCCATCAGCTGACTTAAGGAAAACAAACGGTTAAACATTTGAATTCATTCAACTGATCAGCTGAGTAGGAACAGCTGATCCCATGATTCACTGTGTGTGTGTGTGTGTGTGTGTGTGTGTGTGTGCGTGTGCATGTGTGCGTGTGTGCGTGTGTGCGTGTCTGTGCCTGTGTCCTCACAGATGAGATCATGCAGCAGGACATCAGACCCCTGTTAGCTGTCGACATCATCGAGCAGCTTCATCGTCAGTTTGCCTTGCTCTCAGGTAAAACACACACACACACACACACACACACACACACACACACACACACACAGTCTTTGAAGAAGTAAATTAATGAAAAATCAGCTGCAGAGCTGCAACACTCACAGGACGATAGGACTAGAGCAGACAGGATGTGACAGCAAATGGACGTTGTGTGTGGCAGGTGGACGAGGCAGCGATGGAGCACCAATCATCACGTTCCCTGAGTTCTCAGGCTTCAGTGACATGTCTGATGAAGATTTCCTGAACGTAGTCACTTACCTGACCAGCATCCCCAGGTATGTTCAGCCGCATGTGCTCATTGTCCTCACGGGATGACGCCTGTGTTCATCACTCATTCCATTCAGTCTAGTAGTTTAAAAAACTAAACTTTCGTTCATTGTTTATTCATCCTTCATTCATATAGTCCATTTGTAATGGATCTCACACACACACACACGGAGCTGTTGTTTGTCCTCTGTGGTTCCTGCAGTTTGGACGCTGCCAGCATTGGTTTCATCATCATCATTGACCGGCGGGAAGGACAAGTGGAGCTCAGTTAAAGCGTCTTTATCCAGGATCGCAGTGAGTCCTGACACCACTGTACGATTACATAAGTACACTGAATAATAACAAGTACACACACACGCATGTAATAATACAGATACATATCAAGATACACGTACATATGTACTGTATATATCTATATCTATCTCTACACATACACACACACACATACACACACATACCTACATATGTAGTTTGTCAGTGCCATTGTCGTTCTTTCCAGCCACTCGCAGTGACAGTGTGGGTTGTGTGTGACGTCACGTGTTTGGTGTTAAAGGGGGCGTTTCCAGGGAACCTGCAGCTGGTGTTAGTGCTGCGGCCGAGCAGATTCTTCCAGAGAGCCATCGCAGACATCGGCATCAAGCTGCACAGAGACGACTTTAAAATGAAGGTGCGATACATTCCGACCCCACTCTGACTGTGATCTAAATGTGACCCCACTTATGTCCCATCATGCAGCTTGTCTGTTCTCTCGTCGTCAGTCCTGCTCAGCCTCATGACGGGTTCACGCTGTCAGAACGCTGCTGATGAAATGAGTTGTCATGTTTAGCTAACAGAGTGTGTTTGCAGATCGTGCTGCTGAACTCGCTGTCAGACCTGCACAGGTACGTAGACAAAGCGCAGCTGACGCGGGAGCTGGGGGGGGGTCTGGAGTACTGTCACAGCCAGTGGATACACCACCGAACTGTGAGTCAGCACATTTATGAGCCACTGCACAATCTGCCAAGTCCCATCCTGTCTGAATGTGAGCGTTCCTCTCGAGGCCATAGAGAACTTTGCCGTGACGGTGAAAACCACAGCTCAGGTGCTGCAGAGGTTTGGAGGCGACCTAGCAGAGATGGAGCTGCCCAACGATGTCCAGTGCACCAAAGACCTGCTGGTGGCGCACACGACAAACACACACACCTGAAGGTAATGACACTCACAACAGCAGAGCGTCTTCTGAACTCAGAGAGTTCCAGTCGGGATCACACGTCTGTGGTCACATGTTGTCCTCTGTGTGTCTCAGGATGAACTGAAGGTGGCACTTAAGCAGGGTACCACACTGCTGGGCTGCATCAGAGAGCAGGCGTCCAAGTCCGAGAACCACAAGCTGAATCCAGATGAAACAGAGAACCAGATAACTGTGGAGAGGTGAGATAGTCTCTGCTATTTCAGGGTCTGCTACTGTCCATTATGTCCTGTCCTGTCCATCCTGTCCTGTCTGTCCTTCCTTTCCTATTCTGTTATGTCCTGTCCTGTCCTCTTCTGTCCAGTCCTGTCTGTCCTGTCCTATCTTTTCCATTATGTCCTGTCCTGTTCTGTTATGTCCTGTCCATTATGTCCTGTCCTATCCTGTCCTGTCCATTATGTCCTGTCCTGTCCTGTTCTGTCCTGTTCTGTCCTGTCCATTATGTCCTGTCCTGTCCATCCTGTCCTGTCCTGTCCTGTCCTGTCGTCTCTCTGAGTGAGTGCCCTCCTCTGTCTTTCAGGCTTCTGGCTCAGCTGGACGAGACACAGAAAACGCCTTTGAGCAGTTCTGGTGCAAACATCACATGAAGCTGGAGCAGTGTCTCCAGCTGAGACACTTCGAACAAGACTTCAGAGAGGTTTGCCCCCCCCCCACAGTGTGACTCAGGGAGCAGTTCTGACATGAAGCTCAGCCTCAACGTGAGCTGTGGTCCTCTCTGCAGGTCAAAGTGTCTCTGGACGGTTCTCTGGAGGCTCTCAGATGTCTGTCTCACTCCGGTGGACAGTGTGGCCCAAGTTGAAAAGCTGCTGGAGGAGCTGCGAGCTCTGCAGGAGACGGCCCAGGTGAGTTTGTCCAACGGACTCTGACCTGTAGAGGACCGGTGGGGCTAAGTGACTGGGGCCTTCAGACTATCGATATTGCTTGTGTGTGTGTGTGTTCACGCAGCCGTCCGTGGACAAAGCTCAGCTGCACGCTCTGCACGGCGAGCAGCTGATGCAGAGCGATCACTACGCTGTGGACTCCATCCGACCCAAATGTGTGGAGCTGCGGCGCGTCTGTGACGACTTCAGCAACGAGGCCCAAAAGAAGAGGGATGTCCTGTCCAAGTCACTACAGATCCTAGTGGGGATCGAGAAGGTGGGATGAAGATGTGATTTAGTGTCTAAACATCTGTTGAAGACCAGCTGTGTCGCATGACGTGATCAATAATCAGAATCAGACACGTGATGTTCCTGGTAGAAGCGAGTCTACAGAGGGAACGTTTCCTCCAACAGAAGCTCATTTCTTTCTTCCCTGTCGTCGAAACATGAAGACACCTTCAGCTACTTTGTCCTCGGACAGGTGAATCAGTGGTGCGAGTCCGGGATCTACCTGCTGGCGTCTCAGGTTGTGGATAAGTGTCAATCACAGGAGGGGGCGGAATCAGCGCTGACAGACATTGAATGTTTTTTGGAGTCGGAGGAAAACAACCTGACGAAACTGAAGAACCTTCACAATCAGTATGAGGTTGTTCTGTCAGAGGAGATGAAGGTACGATCGCACACAAGAACACGTGGAACGTTGCTGCTCGCACCATGTGACGCTGATGTCTGACCGCAGACCAGCGTCCTGAAGGCCCTGAATCGGCTGCAGGACGTCCAGGAGATGTTTGAGAAGCGCCAGGTGAGTCTGAAGAGGTTGTCAGCCAAACAGACGAGACCTGTGCAGCCTGTCGCACCGAGACCCGAATGCTCGCCCAAAAGACCCTCGCTGAAGACCCCGTCCAGGACGCCTGGCAGCCAGCAACGTGAGTTCTGATGTCATGTCGGTTCCCGAGTTCCTCTTTCGTGGAATTAGTGAATGAAGAAGTTCTGAAAGACTGTGTCCATCGTTTCAGCCGTCCACCGCAGAGCTCCAGAAAGCAGCAGCAAGCAGCCGGCTGAAACGGACCCCAACAAGAGGAAGAACTCCGCAAACCCAGAGGAGGAATGAAGGTAGAATATCTGCTCTAATGGTAAACAGTCTCACTGCACGCACGCTGAACCTCTGTGAGAACACCAGACTTGTGTGGTTCATTCATGTCATTGTGGAAGATTTGATCAGAATCATCAATCATCATCTTTGGCGTCTCACAGATCGAAGTGATGCACGACGAGAGTCAAGGAGGCTCCACCCACCTTCTCCTGTCCAATGAAACGGAGGAGAGTCTCTCGAACAGACGGCGGTGAGGACGATACACCTGTGTGTGTGTGAGCACGCACACCCGAGGGCTCCATGTAACAACCATCAGACACATTGAACATTTGCATACGTCAGGATGTTGGTTCATCGGCTGGATTTAAAACCTCGGATCACTTCCAGTGTAAACTGATAGGTTGGTTGAGTCACTCGTCCTCACTCAGGCATCAGAAGCAGAAACTTTATTTTTTTTCTGCACAATATGAAGTTAGATTCTTCTTCAGCACCTGAACAAAATCGAGCCTTGTGGAGGTTGAGTCTCTTAATACAGGAACGTTTGGCTCACTAATACACTCATCAACCAGACACACAAACACACATACACCGGGTACACCTCCTCACACACACACACCGGGAGGGTTTGTATGTGGGACACGCAGCTGAACAATCACCTGTGACATCACTCCTTGTGAGCCTTCACGTGAACGCGGCCACACAGGCGTAGGTGCTGCGGTAGTGCGGTGCACACAGCAGCAGGACCCTGACAGCGGTGCAGTACAGACGAGCCAGCAGACCGCTGGAGCTGCTGCGGACCGACGGGTCGGTGGCCGCCCGCCACAGGGAGCGCATGTCTCCCACGTGTCCGTGGGACGTGATCATGTGATCGTAGATGCAGCGATGGTCGGGAGCATTTCCCTCCCCAGAGAAGAAGGCGTGTTCCTGCGGGGCGACACCCATGGCTTTGGCACAGATTCCCATGAACACGTCGTCGATGTAGATGGACGGCTCGAGCAGCAGTGTCGCCTGATGGATCTTTGACGCAACATCTGCTGACACCACGAATGCGGCGCCGGCAGTGTAGTCTGGGTATGAGGGCCACGGGTACAACTCGTAGGGAACGTGGGTATTTGCTGTCTTTACGTCGAACTGGGGGGGACCCTTTGTGAACGTGCCCCACCCACAGGTCCGTCGCCCCCGTGCGTCGCCCCACGAGCTGCTGCAGGTATCGGACCAGGTTGGGCATGTGGACAAAGACGTCGTCGTCGACGGACATGGAGGAAACGGACGCCAGGACAGAACCGGTGTCTCCAGCTGAACTGCAGGATCAGTTTGGTCGTCAGGTTATGAAAGGTGTCCACAAAGTCCTGCTGGATCAGGTCTGCGTATGTCTGGTCCTCCTGCAGCAGAGCACTCTGCACCTTGGACCTCCACCTGATGTCGGGGTGAACACCGAGAGCAAACACCATCCGGACGCTGGCCCTCAGCTCCGAACCAATGTAGCTCTCGTTGCCCCAGGTGTCTCTGATGGCCCGGCGCCGATCAAAGTTCTCTGGAGAGGATTTGACGAAGAGAAGCAGGAGAATATCTGCCCCTCCCCTCACACATTTACCTGGGTGGTTGATGATGTAGGAGGACCTGACCAACCCCCCAGCTACATCCGGACCCTCTGTTCTGCTGCGCTGGAGCGAGCTGATGGCGAAGGAGGAGTTGAGGAAGTCGTAGCTGTGACCAGGTAGCGGTGCGTGAAGGATCTGATGTGGCTGAAGACGTGATGGTCCAGCTGGTTCCAGGAGACCAGCAGCATACACACCAGCAGGCCAGCAGCCAGCAGACGCACACACCTGCACTTATGGACACGACGCAAGTTCATGAACATGTCGAACTTTGAGGACGTCACACTAACTGTCGAGCTTCTGTCATCACTTCTTCACTTGCTCATCGCCGCCGTCTCCTGACCTGCTTCTCATCCTGATATCGCTGCGTTCATCCATCGCGCTGCGTTCATTCCATCGTGAATTCTTCTCCGACTCGTCACTCTCTCATTGTGCTGTGGGCTGACAACGGAGGTCATCTTCTGTGGGCCCCCACCCCGCTTTGGTCACTGCTGCATCTTGCTGTCTCTGTGTGCACCTGCAGCGCGCGCACACACATACACACCTGAGTTCTGCAAACTCTCTGTGAGAACAGGCAAAGATCTGTTTCCTCCAGCTGAGACAGACACACTGAGGAAGAATTCAAGTCAGTTTCATGTTTGACAATCAGGATTCAAAGTGACGTTCATCACTCAACAAACACACACACATGTTCATTAACATAGATGGAACAGGTGTGTGTGTGTCTGTCACTCACCTCCCTACGGCCGACCACCTCACATAACAGTGTTTCACCTACCATTATATAAGGGGGCGCCCCCCACCCCCCTTGATGGCATGTTCATTTAGTTTTCAGCATTGTGCCAGAGAACAGAATCAGATGATCGGACCTTTATTCACACATCGTGAGTTACTGTTTGTCACACCTGAGAATTAAAAAAAAAACAAAAATGAAAGTGCAGAAGCTGCAAAAAGTTGTGTGTGCTCGCCCCCGCAGTAGACTGAAGGATTAAGTCTGAAGCAGCAGATTCTGCTGCAGTGACTCTGCCAACAGTGACGTGTTGGAGGTTTGTGTGTAGTGTTGATCGGTTCATGTAAAAATGAACAAGGTAATAAGAACAGAAGAACTCCCGATGACAGAACACACACTCAGGTGCACCCAACAGTGCGATAGCGCTGCATTGCCCCCGGCACTCTGTCCATCAGCCTGTGACATCATCATCGTCGTCGTCACACACACTGTGGCACCTGATCCAACGACACACGTGCTGGTCCGTTTCAACAGTTTATTACGCCCGTGTTGGTAACCGGACAAAGGTCAAACACAAAACAATAAACCAGGTTCTACCTGGTCCACGGGTTTGTCCTCTAATCTCTGAGGGAGTCGTTCCCAGTTTGACGAAAAAAAAAGTCATTTCCACCACGACAATCCTTAACATGAGGTTTGTCACTTATGGGCGCTAGGGCTGTCTTCTCAACAGGTTCAGACTGAGGGAGGGTCTCACCTTTACTTCAGTCTCCAGCTTGATCAGTGGTGATGCAGCACAGCTGCTGCTCACCATGCAGGTGTCATCATCTCAAGCTGATTTAGTAGAAAGACAGGCTCTTACCTCCCCTCCACCAGCACTGTCTCTGGTGCTGAATCCTGCCCCCAGCTTACCGGCGCCCCTGGCAAGGGAGGCACCCCCTAGTGGACACTCCACAACATACACACACACACACACACACACACACACACACACACACATACACCTGAGTGTTTGCATGTGACGAGCAGTGTGACTCCTCCTCCTCTCAGCTGACACGTTTCCCTCTGTCTCTGTGTGGATCACTTGTTTCTGCTTTCCTGGATGCTGATGACGGGGTGATGACGGGGTGAATGTATGTTTGATGACACTGTGGCATCCTGTCCCGCTGCAGACACATCATGACGGAGCTGATTGAGACGGAGCGTCTGTATGTGGAGGAGCTGCAGAGCATCATGGAGGTATGTTCACCTCTCCACGACTAGAGGGCGGAGCTGAGTCTGTTCACATTGACACCCCCCACCTCACATCCCAGGGTTACTTTGAGGAGCTGGAGAACTCAGAGCTCACCCACCTGATTCCCCCCCCTCCCTGGAAAACAAACGAGATGTTCTATTTGGGAACCTGCCAGAGATTTTTGAATTTCACAACAGGTAGGAAAGAATTCTGTCACCATGGACACATTGAGGTGACCCCCCCGCCCACACACATTATGGTGATGCACCGGTTTGTCTGCAGGATGTTTGTGAAGGAGCTGGAGAACTGTGCTGTGAAACCGGAGCTGGTGGGAACCTGCTTCCTCAAATGGGTCAGAACTTTCTTGACTTTCTTGACTTTACATCACTGACTGAATGACAACAATAATACTCATCTTTCAAGATATGAAACTAGCCAGAAACGTATGAACGTATTTGTGACTTCAGAAAGAAGAGCTGCAGGTGTATGAGAAGTACTGTCAGAACAAACCGCGCTCAGAGCTGCTCTGGAGACAGTGTGGGGACAGTCTGTTCTTCCAGGTACACACACACACACACACACACACACACACACATACACACACACACACATCTGCCCCAAACTGAAAGTGTTTGTTGTTTTAGGAATGTCAGAAGAAGTTGGACCACAAACTTTCTCTGGACGCATATCTGCTGAAACCTGTTCAGAGGATCACCAAGTACCAGCTGATACTCAAAGTACATGAGCACACACACACACACACACACACACAGTACAGACAGGTGTGTAATGGGTCACTTACTGCCCCCCGCCCCCACACTCCTCCAGGAGATGTTGAAGTGCAGTCAGGGGGAGGGGATGGATGAGCTGCAGGAGGCGCTGGCCACTGTGGTGGACATCATCAAGTCCGTCAATGACTCCCATGCACCAGATCGCCATCACTGGCTTTGAGGTGTGTGTGTGTGTGTGTGTGTGTGTGTGTGTGTGTGTGTGTTGTGTGTGTGTGTGTGTGTGTGTGTGTGTGTGTGTGCGTGTGTGTGTGCATGCACATGTGTGAGCACAGCACACAACCTGTTGCTGTAGAATGACACAAAAGAAAAGTTGACATCCATCGATGTTCTCAGGGGAACCTGAGTGAGCTGGGGAAGCTGCTGATGCAGGGTTCATTCAACGTGTGGACGGAGCACAAGAAGGGACACAGCAAGGTCCATCTTCTGTCCTCATGTTCCTCTATCCTCACGTCCTCTGTCCTCACTCCTCTCTCCTTCTGTCCTCTCTCCCTCTGTCCTCTGTCCTCATGCTCGTCTTTCCTCACGTCCTCTGTCCTTCAGTCCCTCACTCCTTCTGTCCTCTGTCCTCTCTCCTTCAGTCCTCACTCCTTCTGTCCTCTCTCCTCTCTCCTTCAGTCCTCACTCCTTCTGTCCTCAGTCCTTTTGTCCTTTCTCTTCTCTCGTTCAGTCCTCTCTCCTCTCTCCTTCAGTCCTCACTCCTTCTGTCCTCACATCCTCTGTCCTCTCTCCCTCTTGTCCTCTGTTCTCAGGTGAAGGACCTGGCCAGGTTCAAACCCATGCAGAGACACTTGTTCCTCTATGACAAGATGCTGCTGTTCTGTAAGAAGCGAGAGGAGACCACAGATGGACACGAAAAGACGCCATCTTACAGCTTCAAACACTCTTTGAAGGTTCTGTCCACACGTCTTTGGTGGCTGAAAAAAAATCAGATTAATTCACTTTGAGTATTTAATAAACAAATAAACTACAAGTCGAGTTTCAACATTCTGAAGCGTGAAAGCTCGGTTACCATGGTAACAACCGTGTCACCACAGCCGATCACTGATCAGTCATGATACAGCGGCTGGACAACTCGAAGTCCACATGTTAGTGATGCCGTACTGAGTTGTACTTCACATCATATCTGCTGCTAAGACTGTTAGAATCGACCTCTGACCCCTGTGAGGTCATCATGTGACTCATCAGCTGACCCCTGACGACTGGTTGCTTCCTGATGCTTTCATTATTATTTTGTGTGTTTGTGCTGGCTACACGTGTCCTTGCATCCTCTGAATGGCGTGTCTCTTCAGATGAGTTCGGTGGGAATCACAGAAAGTGTCAAAGGCGACAGCAGGAAATTTGAGGTTTGGTTCAACAGGCCGAGAGGAAGTTTACATCATCCAGGTGAGATAACGTGTCATCATGCTGGTGTGTGTTTGAAGTTCTGTGTGTGTGTGTGTGTGTGTGTGTGTGTGTGTGTGTGTTCACTCGAATATTTGATCAGAAATACTTGTTGGAACTTTTCCACATCTGTCCTCTCGGTGGCAGTCCTCACACATCAGTCTCACACTGCTCCTCATCATAACTTGTGTGCGTCTGTGTGTGTGTGTGTGTGTGTGTGTGTGTGTGTTCGTTCTCCCCCAGGCACCTTCGATGGATGTGAAACATGTGTGGGTGTTACAGATCCGGAAAGTTTTAAACAGGCCAGCTAGAAGCATGCAGAGGTAAGCACACAGACACACACACACACACACACACACAGACACAGACACACATAGACACAGACACACACAGACACACACAGACACACACACAGACACACACACACACACAGACACACACACAGACACACACACACACACAGACACACACACACACAGACCACACACACACACACCACACAGACACACTATCCAGCAGGAGGCACCATCAGTGCTCACTGACTGAACGGGTCTGATTCAGTTTGTAGATGTGTGTGATGTAAGTAACAGACCTGAGACCACAAAGCTCTCAGCAAGTGTGTGTATGTGTGTGTGTATGTATCATAGGGTTGTCAATTCGTGCTTTGCTTCCTGTTGCAGGTGTAAATCTTTAGTCTGATGTTGTAACACACAACAAACACGTCTGTTGTTGTGAATCATCAAATGCATCGTCATTAACAATTAATCCAATGAAAACTAGATTCAAACTGCTGCCGACGAAGGTTGAAGGACATTCCTTCAACACACACACACACACCTGACTCCACCTCATCAACACCAGCACACAGAGGCATTTACCACGGCAACTGAACTCACTGAATCTGATGTGATGACTCTCTTGGTTCTGACTGACAGTGTTTGTGTGTGTGTGTGTGTGTGTGCTGGGGTGGCAGGGGATGGTCTGAGAGAGATTGTTGTCGGAGGTTGAGAGGCTGCTCAGAGGCAGTGAAGGGGGGGGCTGTGTGTGAGGGGTGGGGGCTGTGTATTGGGCAGTTGTGTGTGTGGGGCTGTATGTGGGGGTGTGTGTGGGGGGAGCAGGGGGCTGTGTGTGGGACATCTGTGTGTGGGTGGGTCTGTGAGTGTGTTTGGGGGGACTGAGAGTTCAATAAATCCTCAGTGAAAGTGAAAAGAAAATATGTTTAGATAAGGTTGTCTCCATGGCAACAGAACTACCTGATTCATATCTCTCTCTCTCACACGCAGGCACACAAACGCACGCACGCACGCACGCACGCACGCACGCACGCACGCACGCACGCACGCACGCACGCACACGCACGCACGCACGCACATATTTGTCAGTTACACTGCAGACACTCGTTGGAGTGTAAATGTTTTACATTGTGACGATCAATGATTAGAGAAGATGATATCTGACAGCTGATTTGAGTTTGAGAGGAAAAAACACAACACTCACGTGAATGAACACACGGGGCAAAAAGGAACCGACAGCGGAACCTCAGAACGTTCTGTAGGGGTGGAACCTGAGTGAATTAAACATCCACGATGAAAAATAGATCTTTGCTTCACCAACAATGTGGAACATTCTCAGTTCTGCGGCTCACAATGTGTGTGTTTGTCCACAGAGGCAAGTCAGAAGAACTGCGAAAGCATCTACAGCGCTCCGATCAGGTGAGGAACCATCACTGACCTTTGACCTCAGGACACTAAGTCATACTGCTGCAGATACTTCATGCACACACACACACACACACACACACATCACTGTCCCGTCACTCTCCAACAGGAATGTGCGTAAGATGGCACTGAGGCAGTCGGATTCGTCGAGTCCAGAATCCGTTTTCAGGAGAAACAATCACAGCCCCAACATGAGACAAAAGAGAGGTGAGAGGTCACACACACACACACACACACACACACACACACACACACACACACACACACACACGTACATACTCTCAGCAGACAATCGTCAAGAGAGGACAGGACTTTATCTGGTTTTCTAGTACGAGATGAAGTTCTTCAGCGTTTCGTAATATGTTTCGTTGCTGTGATGTGCCAGACATCGTTGTGTCTGTGTGCAGAAAATGAACGTCTACTGAGCTCAGTATCCACACGTATGTCTGTGTGTGTGTGTGTGTGTGTGTGAGTGTCTCCTGCTGTGTCTGTCCTAACCAGAACCATCTTGCCTTCTCAGTAGTTGATACCTTAGTCAACCAATCAGGCCACTCGGCCGCTCGGAAGCGCTTCACGCTGCAGAGTCTCTCCCACAGGAGGTCACTTCCTGCAGGTAACAGCTCCACACGCCCCTGGACCACGGCGTCTTCATTGTGTTTCACCCTCCATGTGTATGAGGATGGTCATCATCAGAGAGACACCGTGTCTCTGCTCTGCTCCGCTGGCTACTGACACACACACACGCAGGCTTTGTGAAACAAAACCCTACAGGTGATGCAGCCACTCTCACAGTTGATGATCTGGCAGCGCCCTCTGGTGGTGTGGAGCATCAGGTCCAGGACAGAAAATGTCCTTGAACAAAAGTGAGAACTGCTCCGCTGAGTATTGCACTGATGTTGCGTCTGTTTTTCATGGATGAGATGAAGAGAGGGTCAGTGCCAGTTAGACGAGTCAGAAGACATAGACATGTCAGACGTGTCTATTTCCTCTCCCAGAAAGTAACGGCACCTCTCAGGCAGCAATTGTTGTGTTTAATGACAAAACCTTTGTTCTTTCTTTCTTCTGACCTACGGACATTTACCTTGGAACACTTGTTGTTTCAGAGGCCACAGGTTGTTCACGACTGTAAAAGAAAGGTTTCACATGTGTTCAAAAGCAGTCGGATCATACTGGGAGGACATGCTGTGTCTCTGTGTCCCTGTCTTTCATGTCCATTTGTCTGTTCTTCATTCATAAATAATCATTTCATTCCAGAATTCTGATGCTTTAACTTGTCAAAGTTCAAACCTGTTTCATCTTTTTTCTCTCTCACTCTTTCATTAAATCTTTTCTTTGCATCTCTCCTCCTATGTGATCCTGTCTGTCTCTTTTGTCCTTGCTTACCCGCTTTTCTTCTAGAAGCTGCTGTGAAAGAGACAGTTGTCCCCCGACGCTTCTCTCTCTCCTCCTCCTCCCTCACTCCCTCCTCCTCCTTTGCCACAAGATGCACGAAAGGTACCTGATCATGGGGAGATTTGATCATCTGGTGTGTGAGTGTGTGTGTGTGAGGGCGGCAGTGTCGGGTTGGGGTTGGGGGGCTGCAGTTTTGTTAAAAGAACAGAGAGGTAAATAAATGGAATTTCAAATGTTATTTGCAACATGAGGTGAGGTTTGAAGGCAGCAACATGTCTAGTTCACTGTGGAACAAATACAGGATCTCCTGCCGCACAGGACGTGATCTAACAGGAAGTGATCTAAAAGGACCTATTCTAACAGGATATGTGCCAAAAGGAAGTGGTCTAACAGGATGTGTTCTAACCTCTGTGTTCCAGTACTTTGTCTGTTCTAGAATTTGACTCAACAGTCTCATGTCTGCTCATGTACTTGCTACGCTCATGAAATACAACCACTGCTGCAAACACTACTACTTCTAGTACTACTACTACTGCAAATACTACTACTACCTCTACTACCCATTATACTAGTGTTCCAGGTGCTTGTCAAACCTTCATCTCTGCATTCCAGGAGCCCTCTCTGCTAGCTTAAAGAACAAGAGACACCAGATCAAAAGTGATCCCACTCCTTTCGGTTATGAAGGTACAAGGAACCTGTAACTTACCTGGTGGTTGACTGTTGGCATGTCGGGTATGTTGGCGTGTCGAGTCTGTTGGCATGTCGGGTCTGTTAGCATGTTGGGTCTGTTAGCATTTAGATTAGGGTTTAGTGCGTGTGCATGAATTAGTTTTTTCAGTTTGCTGTATTTGTGTTGATGTTAAAACATGCCCAGTAGATCAGATGTTCTGCAGATGTTCTGTGTTGCTGTGGTTCTCAGTCAGAGACTTATTTTTGCTGCTCGTGTCATCTGGAAGAGATTTTCAGAAGTTCACACGTGTTTGTTCTCCATATCACATCCCTGATGAAAGAATGGGATGAAAAGTTTGAAACTTATCTTCTTTAGATACGTTGCGTGGTGCAGTGGCTGCTGGGAAACGTCAGAATATGACGTGTAGCTCCACAACTGCCGCTGGCGGCGTCTCAGCCGTTCCCAGATCCACCTCTCAACCAGGTAACACCTCCGTCAGTGAATCATCCTGAATCCACAGGAATGTTATACACTACTTCTGATCCGTCTGTTGGGTGTTCACGGACATTCACCGGTAGAGTTCACTGCAGGTGGAGTCAGAACAATCCAGCAGCTTGGGTTTAGTGGGTGATGTTGGCTGAGATGGACGTCGCCGTCATGAGCTGGAGATGTTGACATGATGATCCCACAACTATCAGCAGGTCCACTGTTGTATTGTGTTCAACCAACACCTCGATGGGTCCTGATTTGGGTTCTTCTAGATGAACATGATCTGAGGAACGTTCCAGAACAATGATCTGAGGAACAATGTGTGAGGACATACTGGAACAACAACAAAGCGAAACATTTTCTCAGACACACGTGTTGATGTTCCAGGTTGGACTCAGCGGCGTCTCCCGTCCATGGACACAGAGGACTTTGAGACGATCCCCTCCAGTCCAGAAGAATCCACCAACTCGTCAGAAGAAGAAGAAGAAGAAGGCAACAATCACAATGTAGAGTGATCAGTGCTGACAAAGAGTCATGAACACTGAGCTTCAATGACCATGTCCAACGAGAGTTTGACTCTTGTCTTTCCGCAGGTCGACACTGGACGCTGCCGTGTGCAGCTGACGTACCAGCCTGGAGAGGGGGGGGGCGTCCCTCTGGAACCGGGCGGCCTGGTGGAGAAGACAGATAATGAACACTGGTGAGTTCACTGTGTGTGTGTGTGTGTGTGTGTGTGTGTGTGTGTGTGTGTGTGAACGAGTGAGTGAGTGTGAGCGTGCATGTGCATGTGTGTTCAATCAGGAACAGATGAAATCATAGACATAGACATTTGTGTAATACAGGACATTTCCTGATGTTACCTGAAGACACTCTCTTGTTGGATCTGTTGTGTCTGACGTCACAACACTTCACATGTTCCTCTGCACAGAAATGGAATGTCGCTTGATGTTTTGTGTTTTTTTTCTTCCTGGAGAAAGATGGAACATCAACATTCCTGACTTCTACAGCAATAGGTATTCAAGTGCAGAAGATGCAGATCCATGTTCTGGAGAGCACTTCACGTTCACGTACAGTACCTAGAACTTGGACCAGTATCAGTGCCATCGCTGCTTCTCTACACAAACGTCTCCTGTTTCTGCTGCTTCACTATTGCACAGTGCCTCAGTGACAGCCTGTGGACAGACAGACAGACACACACACACACACACACACACACACACACACACACACACACACACACACACACATACACACACACCAGTGGCCAATGAATGGACGAATGGATCAGCAGCTGTTTGTGTGAATTATAGTTCTCCACCTGGATGGACGCAGTCAGCTGGTGTTCTGCTGTGGAATGTTCTGTTCTCAAACAGAACATTCTCTTGAACTTCAACTGAAGGTTTTATCCTTCTGCTCCACTGACAGCGACTGTCTGCATCACTCATGTGTTGTAAAGCTAACCCCCAACAGCTGGACACCCCAACAGATGGAGCCCCCACCCAACTGCTGGACCCCCCCCCCAACAAATCACCATCCCCAACTGCTGAACCCACCCAAGAGCTGGACCCCCCCAACAACGGGATCCCCCAGACAGCTGGACCCATGACCTTTGTCATGTTGTCCACAGTAAAGCATGTCAAGTGAGGACGCATGTGAGGACACGTATATGTTGAACATCTGTAACTAAACTGCTGTGAACATTAATAAAACCAAGCTGAGGTGATTGCATTTTTTCACCGAGGTGATGACAAAGCTGCTTCTGAGTGTCACTGGTCCTTTGAGACACTGGACTACACACACACCTGGCACCCGGTAGCTGGTAGTAGATACAATATATATAAGAAGGCTAAATGGTGCAAGGCGGAGACTAAGGTGAGTGATCTGCTCAAACAAAAATACTGAACTTGCTGAAATCCTGCAAGGTTTACAAACGGATTGGTTTATTACAAATGTTATTAATGTGGCTATGATTCAGGATGATTAGACATGTTGAAATTGCAGCTTAGTTATAGTTTGTGATATGTGGATTAAAGAGAAAAACGACTTTTTAATTCTTTGCATTTAACATTGCTCATTAACACTGAAACTTGATATTAACTGATGAACAAAGGAAACTTTCCTTTTTCCCTTGTTTGCCATTTTATCAATTCTGTCTTTAAAGGTTCAGTTTTCCAACCATTCAGTTAATAGTGAGCACTTAAAAGACACCTCAATAGAACTTTATAGTGGGAATTAGTTACTGTAGTTATCCCACAAGTGTTGAATGGCAATGATGGTGTTGAGAGTAAAGGTGACAATGGACAGTTTGTAAGGACTGAAAGCAGAATGCCTAAATACATGTTTTGAATATATTCATATATAGCTTGTTTTCTCTCTAAGTGAAATGATTAGGTTTTGTTCTTGATATACTGTGATTTTGTTTTTGAGAACCCCACAACAGCAAATGTCTGGTGCTTCCATCAGTGATCTTTGTGAATTACTGCTCTTAAAGATTATTTTGAGTTGCAGTAAGTGGGTCACTTACAAACAGATGTATGGATAAAGTATATAATATAAAGACACTGACTGCTCTGAGGCAAAAACAAATAAAATAAAAATCTACTGTATTTTAACCTTAACACCTCTGCAAGTCTGTTAAATGATATTGATAATTAATGGAACTAATTAATGGAATTAACTGAATAGAACTATTGCACTTTAGTGACTAAGGTATGGTGTTTTTCCACCCTGACTGAGGCTTTCTTTAATGATTAATGTGTATACACATTGATATATATATCAAGCATATATCATATATTGAGCAGGTTGTGGTTATTTGAAAAGTACATGCACTATAGACACAATGTCATGAATGAGCGAGTTGCCTTTGGCAAGATGGCCGCCATATGAACGTGGCTCTCCATTGGCCAGCAACGCGGGTGCGTGACGCAGATCCACTCAGTACGTAACTTGATTTGAATGATCTAACCAATCAGCGGCCTCTGTGGCTGGAAGCAGGGGCCTTTTCGTCCGAGTGGACCAATCAGGGGCCGGTTCCCTTGTTCGCTGTTCTTTTTGAATTGAATGGAACGGCAGTCTGACGCTTCTGAGCGAGTTCGCTGTCAACAAAGTGAGATTACACTGGGCTTTTTCTGATGGAGACATGTTGCCGAGCGTTTCGCCAGCGAACAAACTCCCGCCGTGAAAGTGTCGTTGACGTATTAGCTTGCTAGCTAACGTCCAGCTAACGTGACTGACGTTAACAGCCAGTTAAACTCCGTCACCTCGTTTGTCTGGAACAGCCACCGGAGTAATCGGTAAGTTTCATTCACTTACGTTAACGTGCTTGAACATGATGACGTGACGTCAGCTAACAGAAGATCCAGTTTACTGCTGAAACATTCATGTTTTCATTGTTCACATCCACAAAACTGGAAACAAGACGACACAAAACCCGGAACGGTGATCTGAACAACTTTTGTAGGGATTTTTTTTCTCCTAACTGTTTTACGGACATGAAATGACAGACTGGCTGGAGACTGGCACAGACCAACGGAGGACAGGCTGGAGACTGACACAGACCGACAGAGGACAGGCTGGAGACTGACACAGACCGACAGAGGACAGGCTGGAGACTGACACAGACCGACAGAGGACAGGCTGGAGACTGACACAGACCAACGGAGGACAGGCTGGAGACTGACACAGACCAACGGAGGACAGGCTGGAGACTGACACAGACCGACAGAGGACAGGCTGGAGACTGACACATAGGTCCGGCTGGAAGTTCTGCATTTGTGCCTTCTCATCAGTTTATGATTCTCTGTGTCTCTTTTGGTTTCCTCTGATAGCTTGGACAGTTTGGTGTCCTCTGTGCCTGACATCCTCTTGGTGTCCAGACATGGCTGACAGCAGCGTCCTGACCTTGGGGACGGCCAGGAGTCTGCTGGTGGACTCTGCAGTCTATGATTCCAGGATCGGAGAAACCACCAAGGACCATGTGTTTCTGAATCTGGCATGTGAAGATGGGGAAGGTCAGTGGGACGGGTCACCAGCTTCTGTCTCTGCTGCCTCCACACTGGACACACACACACACACACACACACACACACACACACACACACACACACACACACCATATTATAATTCTGTTGACAGACGATAAATCTTTAACCTTCATCTCTTATTTTTTGTCTCCCACTGGGTATAACTGCCCCCCCCTGCCCCCCTCCCCCAACACACACACACATCCCTGCCCTTCCCAACACCCAGATATCCTGCCAAAAGTGGAGACTAGAATTGTGTTGGTGGGAGACGCCAGCAGAAATGGAGCTCTGGTCAAAGCCCTACAGGTACGAAGTGTTTCCAAGAACCTGTCTTGATGTGTCTGTGACCGCGGCTCTGTCCTGTCGGCCGGGAAACTGGTTCTTATATGAAGAAACGTTCATGGACACACCTTTTTATTTTCACACCTTTTTATTTTTTTATTTTTATTATTATTTTGTTTATTGTTAAATGAAAACACATTGTGCAGCACAATGATCGTTCATCGGCCCAGAACAAGAAACATGACAGGTTTGGTACCTGTCGGGTCGGTCGGTGAAGTGTGTGTGTCAGTCACTTCAGACGTTTCCTGCTTCTCTCGTCTTTTTCCCTGCAGCCTCATCCAGACATTGGTCGACAGCTCCTGCTGCTGCCCACCACACACACACCGCCTCCTTCCTGTATCCCACTCTGCCTTCCTTTCTAATTTATATGAAATCATCTTTGACTGTTTCATGTCATCCTCACTCAACCTTTGCTTCCTGTTGTTTCCGTCCATCTTTCCTTGGCTTCCGTCTGTGTCCCTTCAAACACCTGTTTGACATCCACTTCCTTCGGCCGGTTTTTACAGGCTGTCAGAGTGATGGAGGTACCAGTGGTAAAGATAAGAGGAGGCGAGTCAGGTGCTGAGGAGAAAACGATGATAAAGTCTCTAGTAAATATGGTACAGTACATCCCACTGTTTGACACGAGGACGGGTGCATGTCTGTGTGTTCACTGGCGGGTGTGGTCAACTTCTATGTTAACTGATCTGTGGCTGAATGTTGACGGGATGTAACACGATGTGCTGTTCACACTCATCCATCAATCCGTGGAAGTTTGTGAGAGAGATGGAACAACAATGAATGTAACAGGAAAAAGATCAACAACAATCTCATGCTTGTTCACGTGGCGTTGTGTGAGTGGGCTTCACTCAATGAAGATTCTACACGCTTCAGTCTGAGAATGAGTGGATGATACTTTACTGTGGAACTGTGAATGTGACAGACATATGATTGGAGCTGATCTTTTCATGTTTAACTAAACTTCTCTTGCTGGGGAGTCCTAACAGTTTGATTGTCTGGCTGTTTCTGAGTCACTTTGCTTCTGCACCTTTAACTGTGTCACATACGTTCATGTATTCATCAGGGCTAAGGTGTTCACAGCGCTGTGTTGCTCACGTGTGTTAGACTAATTGTCGCTGAAAGTCTTTGATTGTCAGTGGAGGGACTGAAGATGCTGCTTGACTCCTGGAGCTGTGAGTGGCTAACGCTGCGTCTCCTCCGTCTCTTCCAGGACATCAGCACTCCCGCATGTGTTGACAAACAACCTGCAGGAGTTTCAGGAGGATGAGAGCGCTCAGCATGAAAGTGTGTTCGTCCTCACAGACTTTGACTCTGACGACTACATTTACCCTCTACAAGCGTGAAAAGCGCATTGTTGGTCCTCCTGTCGTGCTGCACTGTGCTGAGAAACAGGAAGTACGTTCTTTCAGCAATTTTTATTTCAATTTGAATTCACCGATGAATTGGTTAGGGTTTTCTGATGACTTCCAGTGAACGAGTGAACGTACAGTTTCATTTTCATGCACGCACACTTGCACACATAGTCAAGCTCCTCCCTGTGGAGCAGCAAGTTGTAGCGTTAGCAGGATGAACACTCTAAGATGGCTTCTGTCTTCAGCCTCTGCCGTTCTCCTGCCGCCCGCTGTTCTCAACCACCCATGTTGAACCTGTCGCTGTGTTTCACCGCCTCAGAAACAAAGAGGAGATGGTGAGTTCATTCTGCATCACTCATGTTTTCTCTGGGAGGATTCGGTTCCTGCTCCATGTTTTTTTTTTTTATTGTGTCTGCGTAGAAGAACATGGTGAATGTGGTTCATCACATGGGTGGAATCATCCGCAAAGATTTCAGCACCAAGGTCACTCACCTGATAGCATACTCCACTCATGGAGAGAAATACAGGGTGAGTATGTGTTCCTGCTGTTCAGTCATGAGTTCACATGTTTTCATTTGATCATCTAATAGTTCAGAAAAGGTAAATCAGGTAAGTGTGGAAGTGTAGAGAGTTTGTTTGGGAATCAGCAGGTCAAAGATAATTTATTTCTTTATGGGAGAAAGATTGGGGGTGACGTCTCCCTGCATGGAAGACAGAAGGAAGGAATGACTGTGACAGACACCTGATGTCTAAGCATGTGTCACTAAGGAGATCTTCTCTGTGACCCCTCAGCTGTGATTCTGGTTTTATTACGCACAAAGCAGATGTTCTACATTTTTTAATTTTTATCTCAGTGTGATCAAGTTCTGCACATTGTCTTTCTTTGTGTTTCTTTCAAACCATGTCCACTCCGTGCAGCTGGCAGTGTGTATGGGGACACCCATCCTCACGCCGTCATGGATCCTGAAGGCCTGGGACAGAAGACATGAGGTGTAAGTTGGCAACAATCCGTGAAGGAGCTTTCCACAGTCCCATGACACACCTACCTTGTGGTTACAGTTACTTCCTGTCTCTGTGTGTTTAGATGTTTCCACGCAGGAGAGGAGGAGTTTCGAACACAGTTCAAAGTGCCTCCATTCCAGGACTGCGTCCTCGGTTTCTGGGGTTTCTCAGATGAAGAGAAGTCCAACATGGAAGAGAGGACGCTCAAACATGGTCAGTGCGTCTTTGCGGCTGAACACCACTTACAGAGCACTGAACGTCTGTGAATGTCTGAGCTGCTGGTGCATGGACAACGGTGAATGACTAAAGAATGATTCGCTCTGAGCGGTGTCAGTCATGCCATTTATACAGGACATAAACAGGAAGTGATCCGACTGTGATCAGTGTGTAATGTGTTTTCTCTGGCTGTAGGTGGCAGCTATCAGCAGGCTGAAGATGAGCGGTGTACACATGTGGTGGTGGAGGAGAATTCTGTGAAGGAGCTGCCTTTCTCTCCAGCCCAGAAGCAGTTTGTGGTGAAGCAGGAGGTTGGTCACCTGCTATTTTCATGAACACTGCCAGCAAACAATAGACGAGCAGGAAGTTAAAACGCACGTCATGATCGGCTCGATCTTCCTGAGGACGAGCAGTGTGAACAGATGATACAGTGCATCTCCTCAGCGTGTCCTCCAGTCTTCTGTCTCTGCTGTTGCTCACCAATGAATTGTAGAGACAGGGCGACTGAACTCTGACAAAGAGAGGACAGTAAATTTTGTTTGTGCCTAAAGACGTCTCTGTCCTCTGCCAGTGGTTCTGGGGGAGCATTCAGATGGATGCTCGAGCCGGAGAGTCCATGTACCTGTATGAGAGGGTGAGTTAACTCCTTCCCCCTCTGATCATCTGATCGCACACATCTTTTGCATGGTGTGTCTTGTGAAAAGGTTCAAACCCCTCCGTTTGTCTGTCTGTCCCTCAGAACGACAGCCCGGCCATGAAGAAGGCTGTGTCCCTTCTGTCCCTCACCACCCCCAACAGTAACCGGAAACGCCGGCGCCTGAGGGACACACTGGCTCAGCTCACGAAAGAGACGGAGATCTCCCCATTCCCTCCCCCACGCAAAAGGCCCTCGGCAGAGCACTGCCTGTCCACTGGGTCTCTGCTGGACATCTCCAACACACCTGAGGCCTGCAAAGCTCTGGCAGGTCAGAGGACACACAGCACAGGACAGCACAGCACGGGAGGAACCTGCTGGGAACAGCAGGTTCCTCCTTCTAGGACTGTCACATTCATACAAAAGATCAGGAACATGACCCCCCCAGATGACAGTCTAGGGGACAGTCACAGAGCTTTACCACGGAGGAACACAAAGAGAAGGGTGCACAGGGACAGAGGGAAAAGGGAGGGAAAAGAGGAGGAGAAGCTCCCACATCACTGTCTTCTGTCAACACGCTGAGGACAAAGAACAGACGGGAACGTAAGCAGGTCTGAAGACGCAAGTACTATTGGGACACGGTACTACAGGGATACGGTACTACAGGGATACAATACTGCTTGAACAGAGCACTTTGGGTAGGGGGTCATACTGCAGATTTATCTTGTGTACAGCCTGAGTCATGTTTACTATGTCTCTATGTACGTGTTTTGTGCTTTCATCTGATGAGCATTAGACATGAGTCTCTGGTCTTATATACGTCCATCCCTCTCTCCCATACATGTCCTCTCCCCCACACACTTGCAGAGAGTTCCAAACCCTCCAGAAGTTCCACTCCGGTTGTGGCCAAGCAGTCCGCGCGGTGGCAGGTGTCCAAGGAGCTGTACCAGACTGAGAGCAACTACGTGGACATTTTAAGCACCATATTACAGGTGTGTCAGTGTGCTCACTGTTGCCCCTGACAACAGCTTCAGGATGAGCTACAATTATTAGCTGTGTGTGTCTGTTCTTGGTAAGTACATGAGTGTCACACACCTGAGCAGCGAGGAACAAAGTGTTACGGTTTCTGCCTCCAACTTTCCTCCGCTCCGTCCTGGCAGCTGCGTCCAGCTGCGTCCAGCTGTGTCTGCTCTGAATTCAGCCTCATGTTTCAGACGTATCTGTGTTACATCTCCACTGTCCATCATCGCTGATCAGTCAAGTGACTGTGTCATGACGAGAAAATCTAATTAACTTGACCATCAAAGCGGTTGGGGGTAAGGGAAACACTTCATGTTCACCAGGAGAATCCGTGTCGTACACTGAACTGGGCACCTGAAGCAGGCAGCAGTCTCTCTCTCTCTCACACACACACTGTTGCGTGCTCAGGTGTCCTCATGTCTCATCTGACCTGCAGCTTTTCAAGCTTCCACTGGAGAAGGAGGGGCAGGTGGGTGGACCCATCCTGGCCCAGGAAGAAATGAAAACGATATTTGGCAGTATCCCTGACATCTATGATGTTCATGTCAGGATAAAGGTAATGTGTTCACGTTGTTCTCAGTGTAACCACATGGCTGTGAGGTGGCACTTGACCTTGTGCGCTGGTTGGTTCCTCAGAGTGACCTCGAGGAGCTCCTCACTGATTGGTCAGAGGACAGAAGCGTGGGAGATGTCATCCTGAAATATGTGAGTACACGTCGTCCACCATCGTTCCTGTTGGAGCGTGAATGTAGACAGACAAAGGTGAATCCGTGCCACTGACGTCTGAGGACTGATGCAGTGGTTCATCAGCAGTTTGTCTCGTTTCGTCTTTGTTTTGAGATCAGCTCCTCGTGCTGACAGTTGTTATTTCTGTATTCAGTCCAAAGAGCTGGTGAAGGCCTACCCACCGTTTGTCAACTTCTTTGAAATGAGTAAGGACACCATCATCAGCTGTGAAAAACAAAAGCCTCGGTTCCACGCTTTCCTGAAGGTATGATGACCTGCAGCCAAAGGAATGAGAATGTCCGCCGTCGTTATCCATTATTTTTTACCAAAACATGTGTGGACGAGCAGCTCCCAGCATGTGGATATGTTTCAGTCGTGGTCTGTGAGCAGAGTCCCTCGGTGGGCTATTGACGATGTGCTGCCAGTGTCAAAACATTATCTGAGTGTGGAGTTGTTTCAGGAGCAGAACTTCAGTGTCACTGTGACTCTTCACAGATCAACCAGGCCAAAGCAGAGTGTGGCCGACAGTCGCTGGTGGAGCTGCTCATCAGACCTGTGCAGAGGCTGCCCAGTGTGGCGCTGCTGCTCAACGGTGACACACACACACACAGCAGCTGCCACCGCTCTCTTCTTCCGCCTCCTGCCTTTCATGCCTGATCTGATTTTTCATGTCGGTTCTTCCAAACTCTCCAGATATAAAGAAGCACACAGCCGATGACAACCCAGACAAGATCACACTGGAGAAAGCAATTGAGTCTCTGAAAGAGGTTATGACGTGAGTTGGTTTGACCTAAGTTTATGTGTGTGCACACACACACACACACACACACACTCACACTCACACACTCTTGTTACACCTCAGTCATGATGAAGGTTCATCATTTAAAGGGTAACTTTCTCCCAAAACCACTTTTTTTCAGCTGAAAACTGTTTTAACTGGGGTTTTGGTATTTGGTTTGGATTTTATGATTGATTCTGGTCTCAATAAACATTGTAGTGAAAATAGTTTAAAATCTAAATTTTGTGTTTAAAACAAACAGCATGTGAAGTGCCATCTACAGGTTTGAACCTGGTTATTACATCTACTTTACAATGCATTTGCTGGTGACTGACGACACTACCAATGGTTCCCCCTGAAGCTCCTCCCTCTCCCCATTACTATACAATGATTCCATTTGCCATTATCAGGTGGTAGGTTGGATTCAGAGCACAGAGGATAGCGAGTAATTTGTCAGATTGTATGTTAGTGTAGGTTTACAGTTATTAGTGGGTTTACAGTATTTAGGCTAGTTTTAGTGAGAGTGGATAGTTATTAGTGTGTTTGTGAGATTTTCCAAATATTTGTAGGTACGTTAGCTTTAGCTTGTAGGTTAGTTCAACTTGGTGTGTTTTAGATAGTTGATTGTGTTCGGGTCAGTTAGCTTTTTTGGCTATTTGCCTGAATGATCCGGCAGTGTTTGTATCCCGGCTGTACAGCCGTCTCTGGAAATTGGCCAGCTGCACAAAACCCTCAACAATACAGCCAGCCACCATCAATCTGAGACATCTCCCACCCTACCTCAGCCGCACCGACTGGCTGTTGCAGCTGATGGGGCTCTGGAGCGTCATCCTGGCCGACAGGATACAGGAGGAGAGAAATCCCCCCACCTCCAATGAGGTAGAAGACCCAAAGGTGTCTGCACTACTGTCTGAGTGGTCACTCATCATAGCTTGTCAGGGTTTGAAATCTAATCCCCCCCCCCTCATCAAAGGGGCGGGTAAGTGCCCCTTTGATGATCATAGTTAAGTGAGAGATGAGCAGAATGAACCATACGCTCTGAAAGGCTTCAGATCAGCATGTCATCATGTGTGTCTGTCAGATACGTTTGTGACCTGAATTAAACTTTATTCTTTTAGTCACATCAACGAGGACAAGAGGAAGACTGAAGGCCAGAAGCAGATTTTCAATGTGGTTTATGAAGTTGACCGGATGTCCTGTGAGTTCATGTCATCATCGCCATCATCATCTCCCATCTTCAGATCCTCTCCCCTTCTTCTCATGAGCTTGTGTCTGTGCAGGCCAACCTGCTGTCGTCCCACCGCAGTCTGGTTTTCCGAGTGGAAACCATTGCACTGGGAGATCAGCCATGTGACCGTGGCGAACAGGTCACACTTTTCCTCTTCAACGATTGTCTGGAGGTGAGAAAGAATGTTTAAGGTCCCACAGATTACGTTCACCTGCAGCTCTGCCCGCTGCCTCTGGCTGTCAACCTCCATCAGATCAAAGTACAAAAGAGTCCTGGTGCTGGTTTAGATCGGCTGGATTGTGTGTGTGTGGTTTGTGTCTTTAACAGTGTCATTGTAAGAGAATGAATGAGTCCTGCAGCTCTACCCACAGCCTCGTCGTTCCGTCCTTCTCACTTCCTGATTAATGTGACATCGAGTAGCATCGTTTACCTCTGAAGGCTCGATCGACTTCCTTCCAAATAATCGATACACTTCCTTCACACGCTGAGGATGAAGTGACTGTCCACTCAGCTCTGACTGCAGTCCCATGGGACAGGGTCTCCACGGTTACCTGTCTCTCTTTTGCATGTAGATTGCGAGGAAACGACACAAAGTGATCAATACATTCAAGAGTCCACTGGGACAGACGAGACCCCCCCCCCCCCACTCAAACACATCACACTGATGCCACTGTCGCAGATCCGGAGAGTTCTGGACCTGCAGGACACAGAAGGTAAATTTGTGTTCATGGTCTGTCTGTCTGTGAAAAGGAACTCCAGATACAATGATACTGTGCGTGTGTTTGTTTGTCTGTGTGTGTCTGTAACATGAAGCGGTGATCCACAGTTAGCGTCCACTCATTCATCCTGATGTTTGACAGTCGTAGTGGAAGATGTCTCCTTGCATCTTCTTTTTATCCTCGTCCATCATCTCATTTCTTTTTCCCTTCATTTGCCCCCCCCCCCCATCTCATTGTTTTCTCCATCCATGTTTGTCCTAGAATGTGTCAATGCCTTTGCCCTGGTTGTCCGTCCTCCAACTGAACAAGAGAACCTGCTGTTCAGCTTCCAGCTGGCCGGAGAAGAAACCATTAAAGGTGTTTGGCTGCGAACGCTTTGCCGCCATGTTGCCAACACCATCTGTAGAGCCGACGTGGTAAGACAGCACACGCAGACGGCAGTTGGGTCGAGCTTCTGGACACGAAAGTCTCATGAGCTTTTAAGTTAAACTGGACTAGATGGAGACCCAGAGGGATATTCTCTCGTGCTGGCACCAGTTCTATGAAATCTGTCACTCAGAGTTCAAGTGGCTCCTGAACTACTTAGGAAATAATGAAGTTGATGATGGTCAGCGAGAGAATCGTTCAGTGTATCTGCTGCCAATGAAACATCTACATGCGACATTCGTTACACATTCATGCCTCTGTAGAGGAGCAAACAGCAGGGGGCAGTGTTGGCCTCCAGGCCACCCCGTCACCTCTAAGCTTCACTCGTGTCGTTTTCAGCAGCTCTGCGCTACAAACAGAATACCAAGGAGACAGACGTGCTGGTGAACCAGTGACTGCATGAAGCAGCCGGAAGCTCCTGTGATTGGACAGTAAACACAATGTCTGTTGCAGGAGGACATGATCCAGAGCACAGACCCAGACTCTCTGCAGATCAGCACCAAAGACATGGACAGCACCCTGAGCAAAGCTTCTAGAGCCATCAAGAAGACCTCCAAGAAGGTAATGACCCTGAACCGGCTCAGTCATCTTCTGGCGCTGCTGAGTTTGGAGGTGCCATGACGAGTGAAAGTCTTTGTGAAAGCTTGTTAACCCTTTGAGGGACTCGTGTGTGTTTGTGTGTGTTAGGTGACCAGGGCGTTTTCTTTCACCAAGACCCCCAAGCGTGTGATCCAGAGAGCGTTCCTGGCCTCCACCCCCCCCAGACGACAAGCGGCTGAGCAGTGAGAAGCGCAGCAGCTCTACATTGGCTGTGAGTTGTCTGTTTCTTCTGATGATGGAACTCTGCTGGTTCCCACCCCGTTCATCAGCTGCTGTCACAGGATCCATCAGAGGAACTGGTGTGATTGTTTCCAAAGGACGATCGGTCGCTAAATTCATTCCCTCCTTCAGCTGACACCAGGACATTGTCCTTTGAATCGATGTTCCAACTTTCAGCCTGAAGGTTCGACATGTCAGTGCCCAGTTATGTGACCTGCAACTTGTGGGACGGCGTGTCGGTGTCGGACGTCCCGTCGGTGTCGGACATCCCGTCGGTGTGGGACAGCGTGTCTGACGTCCCGTCGGTGTCGGACGGCGTGTCTGACGTCCCGTCGGTGTCGGACGGCGTGTCTGACGTCCCGTCGGTGTCGGACGGCGTGTCTGACGTCCCCGTCGGTGTCGGACGGCGTGTCTGACGTCCCGTCGGTGTCGGACGGCGTGTTGGACGGCGTGTCGGTGACTGATCACGTGATTGGTGGCGTGTCAGGCGACGTGTCTGATGGCGTGTCTCCCCTGTGTTACTCCAGATGTCTCGCTCTGCGTCCACCTTCAGTTTGAGCGACTCCACAAAGACTGGTGCTGCGGTGCAGCGCTCCAACTCTCTCGACCACCCTCCTGTCCGAGGCAGGATCCCTGTATGTGTGCGCGCACCCCTTTAGCCCCGCCCACAACAGCCTCCACCCCACTTCTTATCCAAGAAACCCAGAACCTCAGGCTCCTGTCCAGGTTTCTGTAGCAGCCCAGCCTCAGTCCAGCCGCCCCCCCCGTTAATCAGTCCACCTCGGCAGTCCGTCTTAAGACGTGTGCTCAGGAAGTGTCCAGACACCTGACCTGTCCAGCTCCCCCTGCTGGCGTCACGACCTGCTCTGACTCATGTCCAGAGTCTCTTGCCCCCCCCGGAACCTCGTAGGACGGCCCTGTCCAGTCCTCGTAGGGAGACTCTGCTCTGAAGCACAGATCTGCCACTGGCCCATGTGAGCAAACGCCGTGTGAACCTCTGGGTGATTCTGTGAATGTTTTTGTCCACAATATCACGGGTGGTTGGTTCCTCATCAACTCCTCAAAGCTCTGAGCCTCTGTCCGCCCACATTCCAGGATCTGTTCTGGTAGTGCAGGGGGTCTGACTTTCAGGGTTGGTGTGGAGAATCTGTCGTGTCAGTAACTGGTTCTGGTGTTTTGGGTTCAGGATTCGTGTCAGCTGTCAGAGGTGATGGATCTCCAACAGCTGACACACACACACACACACACACACACACACCACCTCATTATAGACACTGCTTCTGTTTCATCTCTTGTTCTTGTGTCATAAACTAACTGAGTACAGAAGTACTAGTGAGTGTGACA